>NW_028291675.1:287500-530837 GCF_059453375.1 Lepisosteus platostomus
TTACTTTGACTCATCTTTTTACGCTCAGTGCTGGATTGCTCAAACTCCAGCTAGGTTTAGGGTTAGCATTCCCACGCTACTTAGACACTTTGTTTACGCTCAGTGCTGGATTTTGGGAACTTCAGGACGAGTGGGAATTTTCTCCTAACTGTCCATTCTGTTTTGTTTTGGAGACTCTTGGCTGCCTGTGTTGTTCAGTGCAGCCAGCGTGAAGGAAACATTTTCCAAAACTGTGTCAGCTCAAAAGTTGTAAGAAAACCTCTCCAGCTGCTTTAACTCTCTTCATTATTGTCATTTAATGTGACACTCGATGTATAACTGGAGCCTCACATATGCAAATGGTGAGGCTCCAGTTCGACACCCAGTTCGACACCACTTTACAGTATATGACAAAAGCATGGCAGACTGTGCCGGACCGGCAGATAACTTCCCCTTATTTTTACCATATTAAACATTGGAAATCCAACCACTTGCATTTGTGACACTTGATTTTGACTCCACCTAAGACACTCTTAAAACTTTAAACACTTTTCTCTTCTCCCGCAACACTCTTGTCTGTCGGCACTATGTGGCAGCGTTGCATGACAACCCATCTCATCACGGAAAGGCACCTAACAGCTTTGGTAAGAGAGTAGAATTACCTGAAGAACTGCTTTCCATGGAAGCAGGACCAAGCGATGTAGCATTTTTATAGTACCAGGAAAGGAGAAGCAGCACTTCGCCTTTGCCGCACAGGCACAAGGCGACATGTGGCAGACGCCGTAGTCGGCAGGATTCGAACCTGAGCGGGGAGTCCCCATAGGATTTCAAGTCCATGTCCTTAACTACTCGGCCACGACTACAGCGAGCTCACCGCCACCGCATTCCTCCTATAATCTAACACGGAGTGCGAGGTGGCTGCGGAAACTTTTTTAAAGTCGCTCTCCGTTAAAAACAAAATACCTTTCGCAAGATACATGCCGGCAGACAGACACGCCTCAGAGGGTTTAAGGCTGGCTTCACGTTCAAATGATAAAGTCTCCCCGTCCGGATGTCAAAATGCAACTTTGGCAGACAGAAAAAACATCAACAAACCACAAATGTGGACAAGGATTTTACAAGCTGCATCACACTGCACTTTCCAAAGCATTTACATTCCTGTTAGACGCAGGAATTGCCTTTGATTTGCGCGCTTACGAACGCCATGGAAAACGAAACAAAACTAAAGCCCTCAGCTCCTACACTTGATTATAATGCCGTTACGTGTCGAAGCAGGAATTTACGTCATCCTACCACTGCAACACGGGGAATAGAGGGAAATGAGCACACGCTACGTACGTCTCAATCACGCCCTAGAGTCATAAGGCGCATTGAAGGGTGCACCCCCATCATTAATCGTTGCGCCTCTGTGAAAGGAAAGCTCTTGAGCAGTCTTTGAAACAGCTCGGATGAAACACTTGATTGCTTCCATGTGCATCTGGAGCCCATTTCTTATTTTCACTTCACGCCGCCCAAAGCATTTCTAAAACATGAGATTCGCGTTTGGGAATGCGCCCTGCCCTACGAATAAAACAGGTCTACGGGTCTGAAACCTCCTCCACGGAAAACAGTTCTGTTGCGCTTTTGATTAAAGGGAGATTCGCTGTTCTTACTTTTTGATGACATAACACCCAAAGGGGCTTCTTTGGAGCTGGATTCCAACCAGCATCCTAAAGTTTCTTGGCGGTATCCTTTACAGTCCTCTGTTCGGTCGACAAGGGACAGAAGGGGGCAGCTTTCCTAACACACACAGTGCAATGTACTGTAGTGTTCCCGTTCATTGAATTCGCAGTTCTGCATCAGACCTCTAACTCGTTTCCTTAGCTTGGATTTAAGCCATGAAGCAGGCTTCTAGTGTATAAACGTCTAGAGGAATCACAAACTAATTGAGAGGCCATCATCCCAGGGGGAACTGACAAAGTCTATCCCTAAACACCTAGCGCAGTCTCTCGAGAGACTGTCAAAAATCGCTTTCTCCGTTTGCGTTGCAAGTAAGTGAGAACACAGTCTCAAACCAGAGCCACTTGGGAGCAGCGGCACGTAAATACTGTTACTGTCACTGCTCGATACTGACATTAGCCTACTATACCATGTTCAGCCACCGCTAGGAAATGTACGGCTCTAGTACCGGAGCAAACAACAGGAGGGCCAAAGGCGCACAGGCACACGTGTCAGACATGGAGAGCGACAACGATGGGATTCAACCCCATGTGTGTGGAGCACAACGGATTAGCAGTCCATCGCCTTAACCACTCGGCCAACTCGTCGACGAAACTGGGTTGTCCTGACATGGGTTGGCGCACTCCAGTTGATCTTTTTCTTTTTTTTCCCTCATACTCGAGGGTCATTTTCCTGTTCCACATGCGATTTCAACATTTTCCTTGGGAGATGTCAAGCCAGCAAGCCACTGCTGTGGTTCAGTGGCCAGTGTGGAGTTCAGTGGCCCTGTTGTACACAGAAAGCACATTGAGCTCCTTGGACATGAAAAGTTCCAGATAAAAGCCATTTGTCATCCTTTCTCTTGGTGTCGATGTTGCTATTGTATGTAAAGGTGGCAACTTGCTCAGCGAGCAGGCGGAGCACACACCGAATGCAGATGTGTCTGAGTGGTGTGTCCAAGTGGCTGCAAAAGGACAGCACTCCTGGGGTGCCGTGGCTTAGTTGGTTAAAGCGCCTGTCTAGTAAACAGAAAATCCTGGGTCCGAATCCCAGCGGTGCCTTTTTTTGTTCTGTGTTCTCGAACAGAACTGGTCAGTATGGACAACCGCATACGTCTAGACTTAATTAAATGCAAGTATTCATTTCCTGTCTTGAACGACTTGTTTTTCTTAAAATGGATGCAACTTGCAAAACATGAAATACAAACCTCGCTAATCAGCGCTCACGGCTGGCAAAAAAAAAAGAAGTCAGCAATGTTTTTTTCTTTAACCTTAAGCCTGCTAATGGAGAAGAAACTAGTCGCCACATCACATACATCCGTTTTAACGATAAGAAGGTAACAACTATCCTCACTCCAGAGTAAATCTCACGTTGAGGGCATATTTTTTTCCACTTTACCATGAGTCGGGCTCAGCTGCAGAGAGGCGAGAGCAGAGCAATGAGGTCAGGGGGACAGGGGAGTCACACGCTGGCGGTTTGAACACGCGGAAGATCACTGAGGGATCCACAGTATGTGGACCCTCCATGCGCCATCATTCCACACTCCAGACTCTGAATCCTGCCATCCGAGTTAAGATCTCGGCGGAACCGGAGGCGCAGTTCTTTCTTAAAACGTAATCTGGTGAGCATTTCTAGAATCGTACTTGTATAGATGCAGCCTTTAATGTGTTGCTAGGTTAAAATTTATGACTTCTTGAACTTCAGTAGGCAACTGCCCTCTTGATTTCGGATTTAATTTCTTTATTACAGGGGCGCTTTTATGATGACAGAGTCATGTTCAGGTACTTTGCTTGATGGAGGAAGCTCATTTCGGACTCTGTGATCTGCTCACCTGGAAAGGTCTGCTGTACTACTACAAGAGAGAAGTAGAGTCTGGAGGAAGGGACAATTTTATGATGCTTTGGAAGGTAATGTTTTTTTTTTCTTTGAAATCGAAATGAATCAGAATATCAGTGCAAAAGACAAACTCTTGGTTTGGTTTAAAGAGATATGGTTTTAAAACAGACAAAATGTAGAAAACAGGTGTTTCTCACTTTTGGAAAAGAATGGACCGGGGGTAATATTTTACTAGTTGCAGTGCTAAGCTCACTGGGTTACAGTCCTGCAGTGTCACACCAGGGCCAGTGGTGCAATGGATAATGTGTCTGACTATGGATTAGGAGTTTGGAGGTTTGACTCCTGCCTGGCGCTGGTTGTTTTTAAACACATCAGCCTACTCCCTAAGTAGCCTGTGCTACTTACTGCATTGTAATCGTACCCAGTAAGAGATTTCCTTCATGTAAATGAACTGCACCTGACAGCTTTAGAAAAACACCTGGGCTCAGTACGGTGCTGAGAGCTCAAGTTGTGTATAATGTAATAATTTAGGTAGAATAGATTCTAATAATATAATGATCCAGTGTGCTGCACTACTTCACTGTTTCACTGCTCTATGCCGTCTGGAAATAAATCCTCAGACTACTTACTGCCCTGGGCATGTACCAATAAATTACAGGAGCACATCTATATATCACTGCGTTGAAGCAGGAGACACAATCACTGCAAACACATCCTAAATACAGTGTTCCAGCACCTTTGACCTCATCCAGAACGTATCATTTCTTGAAAGGAATTGCTGTCCGAATGCACATCTGAATCCCAAACAGAATCTCTAGTAAAATCCGATCATTTGTGAAACAGGTAAATGTCTTAGGGGCCCATTCCTCATTCTCAAGACACATGTATGCAGTACGTACATCATGCATTGAGCAATAGGGATTAAAGACACCACAGGTAAGGTTAGAAGACATTCTGACTATATTCTAAAATATTGGACTCATATTCTTATGATGGCAGACATGATGCTGTGTTTAAAACCGGGGTTAATGGACATTATATGACTGTCAATTCTGTTTTGTTTTGGAGACTCTTGGCTGCCTATGTGGTACAGTGCAGCGTGAAGAAAACATTTTCCAAAACTGTGTCAGCTCAAAAGTTGTAAGAAAACCTTTCCAGCTGCTTTAACTCTCTTCATTTTTGTCATTTAATTGTCTGTCGGCACTATGTAGCAGCATTGCATGTCAACCCATCTCACCACGGAAAGGAACCTAACAGCTTTTGTAAGAGAGGAGAAAAGGACCTGGCCCGTACAGGACTCGAACCCACAACCTTGGTGTTATTAGCTCTAACCAACTGAGCTAACCAGCCTCACGACAGCAATCCTCTCTGTGCTGCAAAAAATCGAACTCAGGGAATTTCTTTTGCCCTCCTTTGAATTGAAAGCCGTGTAATTCAGTGTACGGGCTTTCTCGTGCAGTTTTATAGTTCTTGTAACCCAAATCCTACACTGGCGTGAAGTGACCCCCCATTTCACAGCATTTTTCAGCTGATTTAAAATGTACCTAAAGGAGAAGCATTATTGAAGACCATCAATTACCAAGAGCTTTTGTCAAAGGTTTTGGTGGTCATTTTTAATGACCACAGAGCGCTGTGACCTCGGTTTTACATCTCATCCAAGAGACAGCGCCCTTTTACAACACAGCGTCTCCGTCACTATGCTGGGGGATTGGGACCCGCACAGACCTCAGGGTGAGCGCCCCCCCACCGGCACCATTAACACCGCTTCCAGCTGGAAACTTTGTTTTTCCCTGTAGCTCACCCTCATCCGGGTACTGACCTGGCTAACACCTGTTTTGCTTCAGTGGGTTTTCAGTTGCGAGTTGCAAGGGGATGCAAGTGATGGAGCCACTCGCTGCAAAAGCCACTGCTTTGGCTGAGAATCGAACCAGAGCTTCCCGCATGGGAAGCGAGAATTCTACCACTGAACCAACAATGCTCACTGCCCAGTCCTTCAAAAAAGACGTTTTTTTGGTGCTCTGTTAAAAAAGCGTCGACATTACCTCTTTCAAAAGGCTTCACTTTCCTAGTCACATTCCAAGGCTCATTGAACCCGGGCTGTTTCCTCCAGCGGTATAGTATTGCAGTTAGACAGCACGATGCCTGCAAGACTATGTCACGCTCTGACGAGAAAAGTTTTCAACTAGCAATAATCGTGCCTCGGCTAAACCTCACAGGCTACGATACTGCCACTGCACAAAGCTGACGGTTGCCAGGCAACCGCGGAGATCCTATGGAAATCGTTATCAATCGTCTCATGGCATGTCGTTGCTGTAATGCTTCATATTTGCGGCCGGACACTTCCCGCCTCCCAGAGGAAAGAGCGCCAATCAGACAGGCGGAGACTGAGGACTCGCAGAGCAGACGGCCACAGTCGCCGTAATAAGAGCGATTGTGAGCGGTTTTGTTTTCTCTCTTTGACCAGCCCAGCTGCGCCCCACCCGAAGGCAGGGAAGCACAAAAATTGTATGGAACTCATTCATGCTCCTTTACTTGGAAATCTTTAGTAAAAGGCAAAAGATTTGTACGAGATGAAGAGAAACCAGAGTGCGTGGCTGGACAGCTGCAGGAGCCCAGGCCGCCTTCAAGGCCTCTGCCCTGCCGGTCGTGGTTGGCAATGCACCTGGCCTTACAAACGAGCCAGTGGGGCCCGTTCAGCTCCGGGCTCATCGCCTGCGGCTCTCGGCTTACCTGGCAGGGGAGATACCTTGATCAGCCTGTAGTTGGAGTAGTTGGATTGTTTTCTTGTTTTGTTTTGCGCGCTTACGAACGCCATGGAAAACGAAACAAAACTAAAGCCCTCGGCTCCTCCACTTGATTATAATCCCGTTACGTGTCGAAGCAGGAATTTACGTCATCCTACCACTGTAACACGGGGAATAGAGGGAAATGAGCACAAGCTACGAATTGTCTCAATCACTCCCTACAGTAGTAAGACGCCTGGAAGCGTGCACCCCCATCATTAATCTTTGCGCATCTGTGCAAGGTAAACTCTGGAGCAGTCTCTGAAACGGCTCAAAGGAAACACGTGATTGATTCCATGTGCATCTGGGGTTCATTTCTTATTTACATTTAATTCAAGGGAAAGGCTTGGGTCAGTTTCAGACGGCCTCCAACAGCGAGATTCAAGCGCCCCACCTTCAGCCCAATCTGCGCCGCCAGAACGCCAACGGCTCCTCTGGTCTCCAGGGTGCGGTTGTGACCCCGTAACCTAATGTGTTGGTGGCAGACAAATGGAGACTAACAGGTGATGTCCTAGGACATGACTACATTGTGACACTCGGTGGGGATGGTGACCATTGCTTGGAAAAGAGTGCGAGGCCCCTTTAGAAAAACATTTTGTTAACAGGCATTCTGCCTCAGCCTAAACACCTATAGCTTGCAAAGCGCATGCTATTAGACAGGCACCTCTGCAAGACCTTAAGAGTCTCTTAAACTAGTGATAGTAAGGTGTTCCCAATGGGCGATGTTTGGCTTTCAAATCATCTCTCTGTGGAAGCGCCGAGATGCAACTGTTTAAGGCTTAGAAGCAGCTGACTGTTTCACTACCTAGCTGATTACTGTCAGTCAGGGAGCTCAGAGGTGAAAAGCCTGTCTGAGAGACAATTCGCCGTCAATCAGTTCAATATGTTCCGTACCAGCTCGGCGCACCTGAGATCATCTTGGTAGCCGTGTAGCTCAGATGAGTGAGAGCGTGTGTGTGTGTACCACCGTGATTGGATGCCGGTCCTTCTCAGGTCACAGTAAACCTTCTGCTGCCTAACTTTCCTAATTTTGGGGATCCCTTTGAAAAAGCAAAGGAAAAAAAAAACTGGCTCTTCATCAGCGTGATCGACCCAACCCAGTGTGCCCCAGTGGCCTAATGGATAAGGCACTGGCCTCCTAAGCCAGGGATTGTGGGTTTGAGTCCCATCTGGGGTGCTCCTGTCCCTTTTTGAGTGTACAAATGTCCTTGTGATTTGTGAAGCTGCAACCCCACCTTACTCAGTGAGCGTCTCTGCTTTTCTCTCACATACAGTTGGGAGAAAAACTTTTGTAAACAGCCCTTTGGAATGATGTGGATTTCTGCATGAATGGCTCCTAACATGTGATCTTATCTTTATCTAAGTCATAATAATTAATAAAGAGAGTCTGATTTAACAAACAACACACGCCCAACATTTGACATTGCTGTTTCTTTATTGACCAAATGGTTTAAACAATCAAGGTCATTGATGGAAAAAGTACGTGAACCCTTATATTAAGGAGCTAGTGGAACCTCCTTTATGACAAAAACCTCAACCCCCACTTTCTGTAGCGGCTGGTCAGACCTGAGCAGCGGTTAGGAGGTATTTTGGCCTATTCCTCTATGAAAAACTGTTTCAGTTCATGTATATTTTTGGGATGTCTTGCACTGAACGGCCTGCTTCAGATCACGCCACAGCACTTCAATGGGATTGGGGTCAGGACTCTTACTTGGCCATCCCAAAATACGGAATTTCTTCTGTTTCAGCCACTCTGTTGTTGATGTACTCCTTTGTTTTTGTCATGCTGCATGACCCAGCGTCTTTAGAGTTTTAGATCACAGGCAGACACCCTGACATTCTGCTGTAGAATTTCCTGATACATCTTGGAATTCATCGGTCCCTCGATGATTGCAAGCCGTACAGCCTCCGCTATGCTTCCCAGGTGGGATGAGGTTTTGGAGTTGGTATGCAGTGTTTTGTTATCTCCAAACATAACGCTGTGCACATTTACCAACAAGTTCAACTTTTGTCACATCTGTCCACAGAACATTGTTCCAGGAGTTGCTGTGGAACATCCATGTGGTCTTTAACAAACTTGAGAGGGGCAGTGGTGGTTTTTTTGGGGGGGAGAGCAGTGGTTTCCTCCATGGTGACCTCGCATGATCACCACTCCTGTTCAGATTTCTTCTTATGGTGGACTCATGAACACAGACGTAAGACAAAGTCAACCACCTGTTCGCTAGATCCCATCCCCACTCAGCTAGTCAAAGATTCCCTCGAAGGACTGGCAGGACCTATAATTAGTATGATGAATGCATCGCTTGCGTCAGGCGTTGTACCTGATCAATTTAAGGTAGCGGTTGTTAGACCGCTCCTTAAGAAGTCAAATTTGGATCCACAAGTTCTTAACAACTACAGGCCTGTCTCAAAGGTCCCATTTCAATCTAAAAGTCTTGGGAGAATAGTTGTTGCCCAACGTCAATCGTATCTGGATTCAAATAATATGCTTGAGAAATTTCATTCTGGTTTCTGAAACTGCATTAACAAGAGTCGTAAATGATATTCTCTTAGCTACTGATGCGGGGAATGCAACAGTGCTTGTGCTTCTAGATCTTAGAGCTGCCTTTGACACGGTTGACCTCTCTGTTTTGTTACACAGGCTTGAGTTTGAGGTTGGCTTATCTGGAACCGTCCTTCAGTGGTTTACTTCACATTTTACTCATCGTTTTCATTATGTTCAAATATCTAATAATTGTACTGCTTCATCAATGTCACCAGTTCAATTTGGGGTACCAGAAGATCAGTGCTGGGACCAATATTGCTCTCTCTCTCTACATGCTGCTGCTAGGTAGGATAATATGAAAAAATAATATGAACTTTCATTCATATGCTGATGACACTCAAATAAACATTTTGTTTACACCAAACAACAACTCTTCTATTATCAGTTTAGTTAAATGCATTAAGGAAGGAAATACTTGGATGTGTGAAAACTTTTTGTTACTCAACTCTGAGAAAAATGAGGATCTGTTGATCGGAGGCAACAATACTGATAAGACTACTATAACTTCAGCACTTAACTCAGAGGATTTAAACATTTGCCTCAAAGAGACAGCACGTAACCTAGGCGGCATATTAGACACAAGGCTCTTAACAACTTGCATTGTTAAGTGCCTTGGGACAACCTTGTTGTGAAAGGCGCTATATAGAAATACATTGATTTGAATTGAATTGACAATGTAAAATGTTGTGTGTGTTGTTTGTTAAACAAGACTGTCTTTATTTATCAAAAAATAAAAGGAATTTGCTAGGAATGCAAACGTTAGGTTGCGCTTCTTCATGCTGCATCGTCGGCATGAGTGGAGCTTTTTAAACATCTGTACTTACTGTGCCCCATAAGAAATCGTTTGTCCCCGTTCAAAAGAGATTGTGCGATGTCCTGCAGTGTTCGCAAAGCAAACCTTTGACAGTTTGAAAAGAGGAATTTATTCTGCTTCCTGTGTGTGCAGTAGTTACAAAGTTGAACGTCTTTACACGATTTGCTGCAGTTTTCAGTGGGCGGGCTTTCTCAGATGGCTTGGAAAAACGCACTGTGTTTCGGCTTGGGAAACACCATGAGAAGTGTCCTGCATGTTTTCTGTGTATAGCTGTCTTTTAACGCATACAGAATTCATTCGAAATCATTGATTTCTCCAATTAACAAGGGTCCCTTAAAGGATGAGTCAAAGTAACGTCTAATCGGATTAGTTTCCTTAGAGCTGGTTCAGAGTTTCCTCAAGAGTTTACCTTACACAGATGCGCAAAGAAGAATGTTGGGGGTGCACGCTTCAAGGTGCCTTACAGCTGTAGGGAGTGATTCGAGATGATTTGTGGCGTGTGCTCGTTCCCATATACCGTACGCCCCGGGGTGCAGTGCTAGGATGACGTACAATACCGCTTGGGCACATAACGGCGTTATATGCAAGTGCGGGACGTGAGGGTTTTCGTTTGTTCATTTTGTTTTGCTCTGCTTTGCTTTGTTTCATGGTCAAGAGGCGTAAGGTAAGTCGTAATCCAGGGAGAACACTGGTGGCAAACAGTCCAAGGTGAGAGGCGAGGTCCAAAGTCAAAAAGGCAGAAGGGGAGTCCAATATCCAGAATAAACGAGGTAATGGAAAAAACGCCAGGTAGAGCTCTCAAGGAGTAGACTCAATACCAGCGGGAAGCAGGTAAAGATGGTAAAAATAGCACTGCGTACCGCACGGTGGAGTGTGTGCAGGTGGGTTAACTCGTGCGGCGGCGTTTGTTAATAATCACCCGCTGCTGGTGCTGATTAGATTGCTTAAGAGTTGGTCTTAACTGCCTGGCGGTCATGACAAGCTCCTCTTTAAGCTGTGGTTTAGTTTTGCATTCATGTGTTTCTAGAGCAGTTATTTATGGGGGTGGGTGGGTCTTTCACAGAGGCTCAGGACAAATCCCCTGCATGAAAGTGTACTGTGTGCGTTCAAACAGTCACAGGTCAAGAGCCAGGCAGGAGGACAATGGACAGAAGAAGCAACAAACTAAAAATAAAAGAACGAATATGAAAAAGCCACCATCTTTTTCTTTTTGACATTTTCCGACTTTCATGCAAGCCAGGACAAAGTTGCTCGTAGCTACTTGTGGATTCAAATACTCTATCGAGTGCTTTGATGAGTTTTTGCAATTTGATTGTCGTCCTGTCAGCCTGTTTCTGTTTTTCTTTTCAATCTAGTGATGGAAAGTAAGAGGGAAATGATGGAGCAATCAATAACTGCTCCGGAAAAATGGCAGAAAGAAATGGCCCGTCACTAAGGACATTTGTGAAGCAGAGGAGTGACATCACCACAAAGGCGACACATTCTGCTGATGGTTTTGGTGAATAATGATTGAGGCGCGTTAAGAGAAAGGTAGCTGTGTCAGCATGCGTAGGCTGCAAAGGATAAAGCAAAGGTTTACTCCATGCTGAAAAGAGAAGAAAAGAAGCACAACGTTTCGGCTGTGGAGTCTTCTGTGCCATCTTCTTTAGCGATGGTGATGATGTTTACATTGGAAAAACTGAGACACGCATACTGGAGGGGCTTGAACCACCAACTTTTCAGCACCACAGAGTCTGACAGTCTTTTGTGCGCCCTACATTTGCAGGTTTATGGTCAAAGAAAACAATCACTTGCGCTTCTTGCAGCCGGCAATCTTTTTCCACTGACAACCAAGAAATGGATTTCATCTTTCACAAGCTGTATGGATTTCTTCAAAAACAAGTTATTCCAGAAAGGAAATGAATTCTTGCATTAAACTGAACCAAGCTGTACATGTTTGTCTGAAATGAGACATTCGGCACAACAAGACACGGAGAGAGGCACCGCTGGTATTCAGACCAGGGATCGCCTGCTTACTAGGCAGGCACTTTAAGCCACTAGGGAACAGCGCCAGCGGAGCACCGCGCTTTTACAGACACTTGGATTTGGGTTTTTTTCATTTATGTTTGTGGACCTTCACCATTTGAGGAAGTGAGTTAGATAAGAAAGTTACAGGTATGGTGAGCAATGACTAACAAAGGTACGTACTGCGTATTCCTTACAGAAGAGTAAGCAATTTGTTCTAAAAAACACCGGCTAAAGTCCAACATCGTTAGCAATCTTATTACTTAAATAGAATAAACATCAATAAACTGTAAGGTGCTGGTACATGCGAGTAGATTTGATCTTCTATTAAACAAAAATGCAATTACAGCTCTAAAAAGGTCAACCTAGACTTCTGTAACAGATCTGTTCAGGTCATCGCTGTTCCTCTGACCTTGTGAGTCTTTGGAATTTTAAAAGTGTATTTTGCTTGCCTTTCATGTGGTCTGTGTACAAGTCACTGTGGCGTATGCGGTCCTACACAGCCTTGCTATAGACGTGACGAGCCTCCGCTATGTTGCAATGGAGAACAGGTTCAGTACGGAGCTGCCGAGAAAATTCAGCTGGAAAGCTCGTTGCAGAAAAGCATCGTTATCTGCGTCCAGCTGCAAAGCGTCACTCGTGGGTGCTGAAGAATCGATTTCACAGGCTGCGGGTATAGGCGATTTAGAGTGTTAAAGGTCCCAGCGAAAACAAAACAGCGCTGGTCCTTTTTCATGCACGCACGAGAGCAAATGCAAAGGATTTGAACCTGCGCAGGGAGACCCAAACAGATTTCAAGTGTGTTGCCTTAACCACTCGGCCACGATTACAGTAAGTACGCCAGCTGTTGGCTTCTTGCTACAATCGAACAAGGAGTGCAAGGCGGCGGCGGCAACTTTTTTCAAGTTCGCTCTCCGTTTAAGAAACCTTTTACGCCATACGTGTAAGCAGACACACACCTCAGAGTACTTAAGGGTGGCTTCAAGTTGGAATGATAAAGTCTCCCCGTTCGGACATGAAAATAGAACTTTCTTAGACAGAAAGAAATCAACAACGGAGACATGTGGATGACGATTTCAGTCACTGCACTTTGAATAGCATTTTTACTCGAGTTACAGGAGATGCCCGAATGGCCCTTGACCTACGCTCTTACGAATGACTTGGAACATTCAAAGAGAACAGCCCTCAAGTCCTGCGGTTTATTATAATGCTGTTGCGTGTCGAGGCAGTATTTGACTCCGTCCTACCGTTGAGACAGGGGGCGTACTGTAAATGAACTGCACCTGACAGCTTTAGAAAAACACCTGGGCTCAGTACGGTGCTGAGAGCTCAGCATTGCTGTTGTTCTTATTAGCACGCACTGCATCGGCTATGACCCGAACTTTTCAATTATTCCGATCAGTAAGTCAACACGTAGTCCACATGAAAGGTAGAAATATTCTCTTGTCTGTCTCATGTTTTTATAGAACTGAATGTCCCTGACAATGTACTGTTAGTTTTAATTGAAGAACGGCATCTGTGTTCAAATATACCAGAAAAGTTTACGTAACTGCTCATGCAACACTCAGTTCTAATTAGTCAAGAAATAAAGTCGAACAACAGCTGCGAGATTGATTCTGAACGTATGAGATTGCAGCGCCTTTTACTTCCATTGACAAATGATAGATATTCGAAGAGAGATCCTTCAGACCAGCAAGCAAACCCACGGCTATTTCGGTTTTCTATCTAGGCAACGTTGGTGTCTGCAATAGCATACATGAAAGCGTGATGCAATTTCTGTGGCTACATTAGTTGCACGTCATGCACAGTAAGAGTGTTTCTAACACCAAATACAAAGTCAACAATTAGCGATCACGCCTTCTCCTCAGTTAACCCACTGAAACCCTTGCTGTTAACAGTTCTTTACTGCGTGCTTTACGAGCACCTACATATTGTGTCGGTTCTTTCAGCTTTATTCATTACGTTTTCAAAGGCATAAGTAGAGCACCAGAGGTGCGAACACAAAGTGTGTGGTTACTTGAAGAACTGATTTCCATGGCAGCGGGGACAATTGATATAGCGTTTTTATAGCACGAGGAAAGGAGAAGCAGCACTACGCCTTTTCAGCGCAGGCACAAAGCGACGTGCGGCAGACGCCGTAGTCTGCAGGATTCGAATCTGCACGGGGAGTCCCCAATGCATTTCGAGTCCATCACCTTAACCACTCGGCTACGACTACAGCGAGCTCGCCGCTGCCGCATTCCTCCTATAATCTAACACGGAGTGCGAGGTGGCTGCGGAAACCTTTTTAAAGTCGCTCTCCGTTAAAAAAAAAATACCTTTCACAAGATTCGTGCCGGCAGACAGACACGCCTCAGAGGGTTTAAGGCTGGCTTCACGTTCAAATGATAAAGTCTCCCCGTCCGGATGTCAAAATGCAACTTTGGCAGACAGAAAAAACATCAACAAACCACAAATGTGGACAAGGATTTTACAAGCTGCACCACACTGCACTTTCAAAAGCATTTACATTCGTGTTAGCCGCAGGAATTGCCTTTGATTTGCGCGCTTACGAACGCCATGGAAAACGAAACAAAACTAAAGCCCTCAGCTCTTGCACTTGATTATAATGCCGTTACGTGTCGAAGCAGTAATTTACGTCATCCTACCACTGCAACACGGGGAATAGAGGGAAATGAGCACACGCTACGAATCGTCTCAATCACTCCCTTGAGTTGTAAGGCGCATTGAAGGGTGCACCCCCATCATTAATCGTTGCGCCTCTGTGAAAGGAAAGCTCTTGAACAGTCTTTGAAACAGCTCGGATGAAACACTTGATTGCTTCCATGTGCATCTGGAGCCCATTTCTTATTTTCACTTCACGCCGCCCAAAGCATTTCTAAAACAGGAGATTCGCGTTTGGGAATGCTCCCTGCCCTACAAATAAAACAGGTCTACGGGCTGAAACCTGCTCCACGGAAAACAGTTCTGTTGCGCTTTTGATCACATAACACCCAAAGGGGCTTCTTTGGAGCTGGATTCCAACCAGCATCCTAAAGTTTCTTGGCGGTACCATTTACAGTCCTCAATTCGGTCGACAAGGGACAGAAGGGGGCAGCTTTCCTCACACATAGAGTGCAATGTACTGTAGTGTTCCCGTTCATTGAATTTCTCAGTTCTGCACCAGACCTCTAACTCGTTTCCTTAGCTTGGATTTAAGCCACGAAGCAGGCTTCTAGTGTATAAATGTCTAGAGGAATCACAAACTATTTGAGAGGCCATCATCCCAGGGGGAACTGACAAAGTCTATCCCTAAACACCTAGCGCAGTCTCTCGAGAGACTGTCAAAAATCGCTTTCTCCTTTTCTCCGTGCAAGTAAGTGAAAACGCGGTCTCAACCCAGAGCCACTTGGCAGCAGCGGCACGTAAATACTGGTACTGCCACTGCTCGATACCGACGTTAGCCTACTATACCTTCTTCAGCCACCGCTAGAAAATGTATGGCTCTAGTACCAGAGCAAACAACAGGAGAGCCAACGTCGAACAGGCACACATATCAGACATGGAAAGCGACAAGAACGGGATTTGAACCCATGCGTGCAGAGCACAATAGATTAGCAGTCCATCACCTTGGCCACTCGGCCACCTCGTCGAAACTTGTTGGGTAATGTGCTCCTGTCTAGTAAACAGGAGATCCTGGGTCCGAATCCCAACAGTGCCTTCTTTGTTCTGTCTTCTCTAACAGAACTGGTCCTTACGGACAACCGCCTACGGCTAGACTTAATTAAATACAAGTATTCATTTCCTGTCTTTAACGCGACTTGTTTTTCTTAAAATGGATGCAACTTGCAAAACATGAAATACAAACCTGGCTAATCAGCGCTAGCGGCAGGCAAAAAAAAAGAAGTCAGCAATGTTTTTTTTTCTTTAACCTTAACCCTGCTAATGGAGAAGAGTTAAACGACCGAGTCCATGCAGCTTAAACGGTGCGCACGTCAGGTTCTTAGCTGAAAGGTTGGTAAATCACGCTCACCCCAGTCCTTAATCTTTTAAAGAGGATACAAAATTGAACCTAGTCGCCACATCACATACATCCTGTTCATTGATAAAAAGGTAACATCTATCCTCGCTCCAGAGTAAATCTTACGTTGAGGGCATAGTTTTTTTCACTTTACCGTGAGTCGGGCTCGGCTGCACAGAGGACAGAGCAGAGCAATGAGGTCACGGGGACAGGGGAGTCACACGCTGGCGGTTTGAATACGCGGAAGATCACTGAGGGATCCACAGTATGTGGACCCTCCGTGCGCCATCAGTCCACACACCGGACTCTGAATCCTGCCATCCGAGTTAAGATCTCGGCGGAACCTGAGGCGCAGTTCCTTCTTAAAACGTAATCTGGTGAGCATTTCTAGAATCGTACTTGTATAGATGCAGCCTTTAATGTGTTGCTAGGTTAAAATTGATGACTTCTTGTATTTCAGTAGGCAACTGCCCTCTTTATTTCGGATTGAATTTCTTTATTACAGGGGCGCTTTTATGAAGACAGAGTCATGTTCAGGTACTTTGGTTGATGGAGGAAGCTCATTTCGGACTCTGTGATCTGCTCACCTGGAAAGGTCTGCTGTACTACTACAAGAGAGAAGTAGAGTCTGGAAGAAGGGACAATTTTATGATGCTTTGGAAGATAATGTTTTTTTTTTCTTATACTGAAAATGAAAGGTAGGTGTTTCTATATGGACTCAGTCTTTGGAATTTGTATATATATATATTTCAGTGATCCCTCAGCCATTCCTTCTGTATTGTAATTCAATTTCTCTTTTAAAATTCCTTCCCCACTTCTAGGACCTGCAGTTGCTGAACTCCACAATGGCTTCTATTGGAAAGTCTGTGACTGAGACCAAGTAAGTGTTCACTTTTTTATGAAACCATTATTTATTTTGGAGCAATGAGCAATTCTTATATAAATGCAATAAAATCATTATGCTCAAACTATGAGAGAGAAAATTAAGGATAATTTAAGAAATCAGTCTTAGCTTGTTTCTATACACAGATGGTATTATTTATTTTCAAAGGAAACCCGTGAGGATTCCCCTGGTGTGCAAGATGTGCCTGAATACTTTTGATCAGCTTCCTGCTCACTTGAAGAGGGCATGTATGAAGCACGCCACGGCAGAAGAGATCAGGATGGCCTCTCAACAGGCGAGGGAGGACATGATGAATCACCTGAAGAACGGGGTCATCGTGGATTACCACAGAACAGAGATCGTGTCTGGTGAGGCAAACAGGATAGTGGTTGTAAGACTGCTAGAGTCCTTGGGCCTTTTTGTACACGGGAAGCCTGAAGACACATCGGCAAGGTGAGATATTTTTAATCTGTAAGGCTTCTGTAGTTTCTTTTTGAAATCATTGTTACAACATATTATGTAAAAGCATGTTGAAAAGAATCTACCTGCATTCCAGCGGCCCTGAGCAAGAGGCCGCTGTCCAGGAGGAAAAGATGCCAGAGGCTCCTCTAGAAACTGAAACAGAAGCGGATAAGGAAGGGAAAGATGTGAGCTCTGAAGAACTCTATCAGCAGTAAGACTTTTTATTTTTCAGATGTATCTTTTTTTACTAAAATTCTAATTTGTCTTATAGGTATAAAATGTTTAAGCCGGTGTTTTATATCCTTACAGGCCCTGAGTAGTTAAAAAGTATCAGCAGGCCGGAAGAGAGTGGCCCAAGCTGGACTCTATAGAAAGCACTCCCTGGGTGCTCCTCTCCTGATTGGATTCAAACAGTACCTTACCAAGGATCTGGGAGTGGCAAATTATTCTCAGGAGGTATTTATTTTTTAAAGGCATTAAAAATTAAGCAATGGTATATTCATTGTAAATGTTTTTATTTCTTAGCTTAAAATTCACACATGTGAAATGATGTCAGCCATAAACATCATGACTCTATATTTCCTACCTGAATCTATTCTACTTAAATTATTACATTATACACAATTTGAGTTCATTTTAAAAAGTAAAAGGTAATGAAAGGAATGCATTTTCATAAGAAAGATAATACCGATATGCATGTGATAATCTTCCTTATATCATGTAGTGCGTCATTTGGACACTTTGTGGGCTTGAAATACAAAGAAAATCATGTTCTATGGTACAAGATAAATACCAAACTTAAGCTTTTATTTTAATTAGATTTGTTTATAAAGCATAAGCAATCATTTATTACATCGCTTCTTGAATTAAATCTTTTGACAAGAGGTAAGACTTCTATTTTACATTTAAACCCATGTTTAGGTGTGTTTTTTAGATTTAACTGAACCAATTTCTGTGTGTGATAATGTCCTTGAATTCTGACAACATCACACTAAATTACATGATATAAAACAGCTAATGTTTCTAGAGATAAAGTTTCTGGGATGCTTCTAATTACTTTTTATTACCAGGGACAGTTTAATTCACCTTGTACAGTACTGAAAGACCAAGATGCTTTTTTTAAAAGTTATTTAACATTTTATAGAACTTTGTCTACTATGGCAACATGATGAGCTTGGTGAAACTTGGAAAAATACTGCTTGGCCACTTATCTTAAGATAAAGATAGGATAAAGGTTTATCTTTTGCACCTACCTGACCCCCAGGGAAGGCCAATGCTTTCTAAGTTGATGGTTCCCTACAGTAGACTGTACCTTATCTTCAAAGGTAATGTATATTGACCCAAATCAGTTTTGGAATCCAATCTACTGACGAGATGGAGCACATCCTTTTTTCAGGATTTTAGCATCATACGTTTGGTATATTTAGTCCCTAATGCTGAAAGAAATGATCATAGAACATTTGGACACTTTGTGGGCTTGAAATACAAAGCAAATCATGTTCTATGGTACAAGATAAATACAAAACTTAAGCTTTTATTTTAATTAGATTTGTTTATAAAGCATAAGCAATCATTTATTACATTAATATATGTGAAAATAACATTTAAGCATCATACGTTTAGTATATTTAGTCCCTAATGCTGAAAGAAATGATCATAGAACATGACATCTAACCTTACCTGTGGCGTCTTTAATCCCTATTGCTCAATGCACGGTGAAAGCATTGCATACATGTGTCTGACAATGAGGAATGGGCCCCTGAGACAGTCATTTGCATGTTTCACAAACGATCGTATATTACTAGAGATTCTGTTTGGGATTTGAATGTGCATTCGGACAGCAATCCCTTTCAAGAAATGATATGTTCTGGATGAGGTCAAAGGTGATGGAACACTGTATTTAGGATGTGTTTGCAGTGATTGTGTGTCTCCTGCTTCAACGCAGTGATATATAGATGTGCTCCTGTAATTTATTGGTTCATGCCCAGGGCAGTAAGCAGTCTGAGGATTTATTTCCAGACGGCATAGAGCAGTGAAGCAGTGAAGTAGTGCAACACACTGGATCATTATATTATTAGAATCTATTCTACTTAAATTATTACATTATGCACAATTTGAGTTCATTTTAAAAAGTAAAAGGTAATGAAAGGAATGCATTTTCATAAGAAAGATAATACCGATATGCATGTGATAATCTTCCTTATATCATGTAGTGCGTCATTTGGACACTTTGTGGGCTTGAAATACAAAGAAAATCATGTTCTATGGTACAAGATAAATACAAAACTTAAGCTTTTATTTAAATTCGATTTGTTTATAAAGCATAAGCAATAATTGATTACATTAATATATGTGAAAATAACATTTTAGCATCATATTATTACATACAGGTCTCTAGCTTCAACACAGTGCTATATATATATATATGCTCAGTGATTTATTGGTTCATGCCCAGGGCAACAATCAGAATGAGGATTTATTTCCAGACGGGCTACAGGTAGTGTTGTGAAATACTTCAACACACTGGATCACAGATTTAGACCCCCTGCATTCTTACTCCTTAAAAACCAAAGAAATGAAGATATGTAGCAATCACATTGTAACAGGGGTGACAGTGACTTAATGCTTATACTAGTGGACTTCTGGTACCTTTAGGGTACGGTGTTCCCTGAAGGGCTCTCAAACCCCGCATTTCAAATGCCTAGCTGTATCGCTGATGTGTTGCACCTCAGAATCACTTTTAAACCTTACCTCTGGTATCTTTAATCCTTATTGCTCAACGCATGGTGAAAGTATTGCATAAATGTGTCTGAAAATGAGCAATGGGCACCTGAGAGACTCATTTGCCTGTTTCACAAATGATCATATTTGACTAGAGATTCTATTTGGGATTCAGTTGTGCATTCTGACAGCAATCCCTTTAAAAAAACGATACATTCCGGATGAGGTCAAAGGTGCAGGAACACTGTTACTTGTTCCTTTATAACCCGGTTATTGATGTCATTAACAACATTAATCCCAAACAGAGCTGTTGGACTCCCTCCTCTGGCCGTTTTCCACCAGTTGATTATTTCATCAACCAATGCACTAATCAAGCTCCCAAGGCACTCTCTATACCCAGTAAACATAGGTCTAACCTCACCCAAGGAGAAAATCAGGTGCTCCAGTCTCTCCGCAACAGGGATGATATCGTCATCAAACCAGCGGACAAAGGAGGTGCTGTTGTGGTGTGGGTAAGGATCTATATATCTTTGAAGCCTCTAGACAACTAACTGACACTTCTGCCTACCTCCCTCTCCAACAGGACCCTACCACTGACTACCAAAAGGAAGTGGTATCCACCATTTCCCTTCTTATCAGCAGTAACGAGCTCCCCCAGGAGGCGAACCGGCTCATCATGGAACATCCACAGGTATCTCAATTTTACCTCCTCCCCAAAATCCACAAACCTGACACCCCTGGACGCCCCATCGTATCAACATGTAACTGTCCAACTACTTACATCTCAGCCTTTCTCGACAGCCTCATGAGACCGCTGGTTGAAGATCTTCCCTCATACATCAAAGACACCAACCACGCGCTCCAACTTTTCAATGATTTCCAATTTCAGGGTACCGAATGCCACATTTTTACCATGGACATCACATCTCTGTACACCGTCATTCCCCATAATGACGGCCTTACAGCCCTCAAGCACACGCTGGACAAACGCACAGTGCTTGATCCACCCACCCACACCCTGGTACGCCTTGCAGAATTGGTCCTCACACTGAACGCATTCTCTTTCAATAATCTTTTTTACCAACAGGTCAGTGGAGTGGCCATGGGCACCAGAATGGGACCCAGCTATGCCAACATTTTTGTCAGCTGGGTAGAAGAACGCTTCTTCGCTTCCTACACTGGCTATGTCCCTGACCTCTACAAGTGATATATTGATGACTGCGTCGGTGCCGCCACATGCTCCAGCGATCAGCTTGAGTTCTTCCTGCACCATTTCACCAACTTCCACCCGTCCCTCAAATATACGGTTAACATATCTTCCACCACTCTTCCGTTTCTAGACATCCACTTGTCTATCAACTACCCCCGACTGTCCACTTCAGTTTATTACAAACCCACGGATTCACACAGCTACCTCCTGTACAGCTCATTTCACCCCAACCATACTAAAAACTCTCTTCCTTTTTCACAGTTCCTTAGGTTACGACGACTATGCAGCGATGACATCGACTTCGAGAACCAAGCCCTCGAAATGTACTCAATTTTCATCAACAGAGGATACCCCAGCAGTGTGATTGACAGGGCCCTTGCCCGAGCCAAAAACACCCCCTGGACCATCAACCCGATCAGGAACTCCCGCCGTAACAACCGCATTCCTTTGGTGCTTCCTTACCACCCTAACACACTTCCTATCCCCAGGACCATTAACCACAACTTTTCCATCCTACAGGATGATCCCTCCATTGGGGCCCTCTTTTCTGATCGCCCTATCATCTCATATCACCGACCACCTAATCTGCGTAACCTCCTTGTTCACAGCTCCCTTGACCGCCCTCAACAACCATCCACACCAGGCACTTTCCCTTGCAACAGAGCTCGTTGTATCACCTGCAAGTACACAGCCACCACCACACTCATTCAAGGCCCCTCAGGACAATTCCGGATCACCCAGACAGCATCTTGTACTTCCAGCAACCTCATTTACTGTATCTCTTGCAGTAAATGTCCAGCCATCTACATTGGAGAAACAGGAAGGAGACTCGGAGACCACTTCAGAGAACACGTCAGGGCTGTGAAGATTAAAGATCTCTCCAAGCCCATTGTTTCTCATTTCACCTCTGACGGCCCCGACCACTCTAATCTCTCCGTCTGTGTTCTCAAAAATGGTTTTCGGAACTCATACATCAGAAAGACCACCGAAACTAAAATTATTCTGCAGCTAGGATCACACATTCTCCCTTCCCTTAATGACAGACTACTGTTCTTTTAAATTTTCTCCATTCATTGGAAGTTTCATTTCACACCTCTCTGCACCCATTCTGACTTCACACCTCTTGATTGGCCTCTCTTTCTGTCCCCTGCTCCCGTCTCTCACTCCTCCACCCTCCCAACCTTTGTTCTCCCGCTACTTTACCTCTGCCTACTGCCCTGTCTCTCTCACACCTGAAGAAGGCTCCATGGCCGAAACGTTGTGTTCTCTTTCTTCTTTTTTTCAGCATGGAATAAACCTATTACTTGTTCCTTTGCAGCCTACGCATGCTGACGCAGCTACCCACCTGAACTACACTGTATTTAGGATGTGTTTGCAGTTATTCTGTGTCTCTAGCTTCAACACAGTGATATATATATGCATGCTCACTGATTTTTTGGTACATGCCCAGGGCAATAATCATTATGAGGATTTATTTCCAGATGTGCTAGGGGTAGTGTTGTGAAATACTTCAACACACTGGATCGCAGGTTTAAACCCCCTCCACTCTTACTACTTAAAAACCAACAAATGCAGATATGTAGCAATCATATTGTAGCAGACACTCATTTGCCTGTTTCACAAATGATCATATTTTAATAGAGATTCTGTTTGGGATACGGATGTGCATTCTGACAGCAATCTCTTTCAAGAAATGATTTTACCTTTTCGCGGCTTTGCCCTCTTGCCTCTTTGGACAATATCTCCATCTTGTGGTCGTTGTTGGTAATGTCTTCTTATGCCCTTTTTTATTTCAATTCTCTATTGGTTGATTCTAGAATCTCTACAATGGAGTTGAAAACATCAGTTTTATAGCAGACAATATGACATTATTTATAGTCCAATAAGAAACTTATTACCCTGTTTTTAACATAATAACAAATTAAAATTGATTAAAACTAAGTTTGAAACACCAGGGAACATAAAAAATGATTTTTAGGAAAACCATGAGGTTCTCTGTGTCCGATGCCTGCAAGGGGAGAAAGATAGAATCCTTTGATTTTTCAAAATTTGAAAATAAACATCATATAACAACAGCTTTCATTCCTAGGAGTGAAAAATAACCATTTTTCAAGACATATTAGTTTCTAAAACACTACAATAAAGTTAAAAACATCTGTTTTATATTACATTATTTTTTGTGAAATTAGTCATTTTTTGCACTATTTGTAATATAATTTCTAATTAAAAGTGTTTAGAATTAAGTTTGGAACAACAAGGAATACAAAAAAAAAAGATTTTTAGGAAAACCATGAGGTCCTCTGTGCCCGATGCCTGCAAGGGGAGAAAGCTAGAATCCTACACAGGCTCCTGGAGCTCTGGCCTGGCTAAAGAGGCTGAATTTATCCCCTTCAAAGCTCCATGAAAAATGATCATTTAAAATTTGAAAAAAAAAAAAACCATCATATAACATCATACAGATGCAGCCATTCAAAATGCGCGATAAAAACCCACGGTACAGTAACCTACCCACAAGCCACTGCAGGGCACCGGAGGACACCGCGGTAAGTGCTTGGCTGGCCAAAATGACCGACAGGGGCACTCGTGGTGCATTGGTTGGTAGTGAAAAGATTTAATCATTTAATGTCTTTACTGTGCACATTTTAATCCGCTTAGTTTTGAATATTTATATGGATTTTACCACTAAAGGGAAATTTTAGTAGCTGAGCATAAAAAGAAGAGGAGCATAACGCATCTGAAGGTCATAAACAATATTAATTTAGGAACATAAACATTACTGTATGTACATAAACTGTACTGTGTATGGCTTGTCTTGGTAGTTTAAAGAAAAAATACACACCAGTCTTCTATTTCTCCCTAAACATTTTAAGCATGAAAGTTTTATGAAACGGTACCCAAATATGCGATTGCTGTATAGAATGAATTATTTAACACGAACATTAAGCTGTTTACATCTTCCGCCTGAGAACAGTCACCCGTTGCTACCCAACGCAGAAACACAGCCACTAACTAGCAAAGACATTAGCTAGCCAATATGATAAAGAAATAAATGATTATTTTGTTTATTTCTTTTGCACATTTATTTGAACATTTCCATCGATTGTACAAGCACTTGGAAACTGTCCAATCCCTAGTTCATCTGGCATTTTACCGGTCTGGCGCCGGTCTGTGTCTTCTAGCATATAATGCCAGCGAACTCTTGTTTTTTTATGTCCACATTCAAGGGTCCCTTTTTGAACCTGCGAGAAGCATTCTTTCAATGTAACAGATTTACTCCGGGGAAAGGCAGCATGACATTAAGAGTAGCTCAAGCTTTCAGCACCCATATCGGACTGCGTGTATGCAGACACCGCTCAGAATCCCCTGGAAGATTCTCCCTCAATTCCGTTGTGCAGTGCTTTACCTCTTTCAAAAGGCTTCACTTTCCTAGTCACATTCCAAGGCTCATCGAACCCGGGCTGTTTCCTCCAGCGGTATAGTATTGCAGTGAGACAGCACGATGCCTGCAAGACTATGTCACGCTAAACGCCACAGATTGTGTTTGTCCGTTCGTGTCAGTCCTCCTGCAGCCACGGGAAGTGGGACACAAACATGCTGCAATGCTTTCAAGACGTTAGGATTTGTTTGTGCAACATCCGAGAAGAGTACTTGTGGCTTGAATGTGAACTGTACGTGCCCGCCCCCTTTCCTCTGTAGTGCATGAGTTCCTCCCGGCACGCCCTTCGTCATTGTTCTGTCATCTTGTATTTAAAGGGTTGTATTTCTGCTGCTGAAAATAAGCAACGGTTTTCTCACAACGCCCTTTGTTCCCGACGGAGCCCTTGTCTGTCATGAAATTCTTCAAAACCTCAAGCTAGAAGAAGAAGACGACAAATATGAAGCGTTACAGCAACAACATGCCATGAGACGATTGATAACGATTTCCATAGGATCCCCGCGGTTGCCTGGCAACCATCAGCTTTGCGCATTGGCAGTATCGTAGCCTGTGAGGTTTAGCCGAGGCGCGATTATTGCTAGTTGAAAACTTTTCCCAATACCCCGCTTCCGCCGGTTTGCAATACAATCGGTGAAAGCAATTTTTGACAGTCTCGTCAGAGCGTGACATAGTCTTGCAGGCATCGTGCTGTCTAACTGCAATACTATACCGCTGGAGGAAACAGCCCGGGTTCAATGAGCCTTGGAATCTGACTAGGAAAGTGAAGCCTTTTGAAAGAGGTAATGTCGACGCTTTTTTAACAGAGCACCAAAAAAGCGTCTTTTTTGAAGGCCTGGGTACTGAGCATTGATGGTTCAGTGGTAGAATTCTCGCTTCCCACGTGGGAGGCTCTGGTTCGATTCCCAGCCAAAACAGTGGCTTTTGCAGCGAGCGGCTCCATCACTTGCATCCCCTTGCAACTCGCAACTGAAAACCCACTGAAGCTAAGCATTTGTTAGCCAGGTCAGTACCTGGATGAGGGTGAGCTACAGGGAAAAACAAAGTTTCCAGCTGGAAGCGGTGTTAATGGTTCCGGCGGGGGGGCGCTCACCCTGAGGTCTGTGCGGGTCCCAATGCCCCAGCATAGTGACGGAGACGCTGTGTTGTAAAAGGGCGCTGTCTCTTGGATGAGATGTAAAACCGAGGTCACAGCGCTCTGTGGTCATTAAAAATGACCACCAAAACCTTTGACAAATGCTCTTGGTAATTGATGGTCTTCAATAATGCTTCTCCTTTAGGTACATTTTAAATCAGCTGAAAAATGCTGTGAAATGGGGGGTCACTTCACGCCAGTGTAGGATTTGGGTTACAAGAACCATGAAACTGCACGAGAAAGCCCGTACACTGAATTACACGGCTTTCTATTCAAAGGAGGGCAAAAGAAATTCCCTGAGTTCGATTTTTTGCAGCACAGAGAGGATTGCTGTCGTGAGGCTGGTTAGCTCAGTTGGTTAGAGCGTGGTGCTAATAACGCCAAGGTTGTGGGTTCGATATCCGTACAGGCCAGGTCCCTTTCTCCTCTCTTACAAAAGCTGTTAGGTTCCTTTCCGTGGTGAGATGGGTTGTCATGCAACCCTACCACATAGTGCCGACAGACAATTAAATGACAAAAATGAAGAGAGTTAAAGCAGCTGGAAAGGTTTTCTTACAACTTTTGAGCTGACACAGTTTTGGAAAATGTTTTTTTCACGCTGCACTGTACCACATAGGCAGCCAAGAGTCTACAAAACAAAACAGAATTGACAGTCATATAATGTCCATTTACCCCGGTTTTAAACACAGCATCATGTCTGCCATCATAAGAATATGAGTCCAATATTTTAGAATATAGTCAGAATGTCTTCTAACCTTACCTGTGGTGTCTTTAATCCCTATTGCTCAATGCATAGTGTACGTACTGCATACATGTGTCTTGAGAATGAGGAATGGGCCCCTGAGAGAAATTATACGTTCTGGATGAGGTCAAAGGTGCTGGAACACTGTATTTAGGATGTTTGCAGTGATTGTGTCTCCTGCTTCAACGCAGTGATATATAGATGTGCTCCTGTAATTTATTGGTACATGCCCAGGGCAGTAAGTAGTCTGAGGATTTATTTCCAGACGGCATAGAGCAGTGAAGCAGTGAAGTAGTGCAACACACTGGATCATTATATTATTAGAATCTATTCTACTTAAATTATTACATTAAACACAACTTGAGTTCATTTTAAAAATTAAAAGGTAATGAAAGGAATGCATATTCATGAGGAAGATAATACCGATATGCATGTGATAATCTTCCTTTTATCATGTAAATCATGTTCATCATTACATGATGGGAGCTAAAACAGAAGTTGAGAGAGAGCAAGGACGCCTACAGGAGGAAGGTATAGGACAAGCTGCAAAGGAAAAGCTACAACCCACGACAGCTACTCACCCACCCATCCCACACAGCTATCACTCTCCAACACCTCCGCCATTAACACCTCCAGCACTGAAAGTGCTATGTGCACCATCCACCAGGCCAGGCTGACCAGGCCAGTGCAATACACTGGATCTTTATATTATTAGAATCTATTCTACTTAAATTATTACATTATACACAATTTGAGTTCATTTTAAAAAGTAAAAGGTAATGAAAGGAATGCATTTTCATAAGAAAGATAATACCGATATGCATGTGATAATCTTCCTTATATTATGTAGTGCGTCATTTGGACACTTTGTGGGCTTGAAATACAAAGAAAATCATGTTCTATGGTACAAGATAAATACAAAACGTAAGCTTTTATTTTAATTAGATTTGTTTATAAAGCATAAGCAATCATTTATTACATTAATATATGTGAAAATAACATTTTAGCATCATATTATACATACAGGTCTCTAGCTTCAACACAGTGCTATATATATATATGCTCAGTGATTTATTGGTACATGCCCAGGGCAACAATCAGAATGAGGATTTATTTCCAGACGGGCTACAGGTAGTGTTGTGAAATACTTCAACACACTGGATCGCAGATTTAGACCCCCTGCACTCTTACTCCTTAAAAACCAAAGAAATGAAGATATGTAGCAATCACATTGTAACAGGGGTGACAGTGACTTAATGCTTATACTAGTGGACTTCTGGTACCTTTAAGGTACGGTGTTCCCTGAAGGGCTCTCAAACCCCGCATTTCAGATGCCTAGCTGATGTGTTACACCTCAGAATCACTTTTAAACCTTACCTCTGGTATCTTTAATCCCTATTGCTCAACGCGAAAACTTTACCTGTGGTGTCTTTAATCCCTATTGCTCAATGCATGGTGAAAGTATTGCATAAATGTGTCGGAAAATGAGCAATGGGCACCTGAGAGACTCATTTGCCTGTTTCACAAATGATCATATTTGACTAGAGATTCTGTTTGGGATTCAGTTGTGCATTCTGACAGCAATCCCTTTCAAAAAAGGATACATTCTGGATGAGGTCAAAGGTGCAGGAACACTGTATTTAGGATGTGTTTGCAGTTATTCTGTGTCTCTAGCTTCAACACAGTTATATATATATATATGGAACAAGTAATAGGTTTATTCCATGCTGAAAAAAAGAAGAAAGAGAACACAACGTTTCGGCCGTGGAGCCTTCTTCAGGTGTACCTGAAGAAGGCTCCACGGCCGAAACGTTGTGTTCTCTTTCTTCTTTTTTTCAGCATGGAATAAACCTATTACTTGTTCCTTTGCAGCCTACGCATGCTGACGCAGCTACCCACCTGAACTACTATATATATATATGCTCACTGATTTTATGGTACATGCCCAGGGCAATAATCATTATGAGGATTTATTTCCAGATGTGCTAGGGGTAGTGTTGTGAAATACTTCAACACACTGGATCGCAGGTTTAAACTCCCTGCACTCTTACTCCTTAAAAACCAACAAATGCAGATATGTAGCAATCATATTGTAGCAGAGTGCATCGTTTCCGGCATAGTATGGCAGGGTGTTTTCCGAGTTATTGCACGGATTGGGCACGCCCGCAAGCCAAGAGCCGCAAGCGATGAGCCCGGAGCTGAACGGGCCCCACTGGCTCGTTTGTAAGGCCAGGTGCATTGCCAACCACGATCGGCAGGGCAGAGGCCTTGAAAGCAGCCTGGGCTCCTGCAGCTGTGCAGCCACGCACTCTGGTTTCTCTTCATTTCGTACAAATCTTTCGCCTTTTGCTAAAGATTTCCGTAGAGAGGAGCATGAATGAGTTCCGTGCAATTTTTGTGCTTCCCTGCCTTCGGGTGGTTGCAGCTGGGCTGGTCAAAGAGAGAAAACAAAACCGCTCACAATCACTCTTGTTATGGCGATTGTGGTTGTCTGCTCTGCGAGTCCTCGGTCTCTGCCCGTCTGATTGCCGCTCTCTTCTTTGGGGGGCGGGAAGTGTCCGGCCGCAGGGGATCTTGGGACCTCGCTTTGCAAAGCGGCTTCCCAGAGTGCGTCGTTTCCGGCACAGTGTGGCCGGGTGTTTTCCGAGTTATCGCACGGATTGGGCACGCCCGCAAGCCGAGAGCCGCAGGCGATGAGCCCGGAGCTGAACGGACCCCACTGGCTCGTTTGTAAGGCCAGGTGCATTGCCAACCACGACCGGCAGGGCAGAGGCCTTGAAGGTGGCCTGGGCTCCTGAAGCTGTGCAGCCACGCACTCTGGTTTCTATTCATTTCATACAAATCTTTTGCCTTTTACTAAAGATTTCCGTGGAGAGGAGCATGAATGAGTTCCATGCAATTTTTCTGCTTCCCTGCTTTCGGGTGGGGCGCAGCTGGGCTGGTCAAAGAGAGAAAACAAAACCGCTCACAATCGCTCTTGTTATGGCGATTGTGGTTGTCTGCTCTGCGAGTCCTTGGTCTCCGCCTGTCTGATTGGCGCTCTTTTCTTTGGGGGGCGGGAAGTGTCTGCCCCCACTGCCCCTTTCAAGTTTGCTAAAGACCACGTGGATGTTCCAGAGCAACTCCTGGAACAATGTTCTGTGGACAGACGTGACAAAAGCTGAACTTGTTGGTAAATGTGCACAGCGTTATGTTTGGAGATAACAAAACACTGCATACCAACTCCAAAACCTCATCCCACCTGGGAAGCATGGCGGAGGCTGTACGGCTTGCAATCATCTAGGATCACGCAGGATCTCCTGTTTATTAGGCATAATAAACAGGGCCACTGAACTCCACACTGGCCACTGAACCACAGCAGTGGCTTGCTGGCTTGACATCTCCCAAGAAAAATGTTGAAATCGCATGTGGAACAGGAAAATGACCCTCGAGTACGAGGGAAAAAAAAGAAAAAGATCATCTGGAGCGTGCCAACCCATGTCCGGAGCGTGCCAACCCATGTCCGGACAGCCCAGTTTCCTCGACGAGGTGGCCGAGTGGTTAAGGCGATGGACTGCTAATCCATTGTGCTCTGCATGCGTGGGTTCGAATCCCATCCTCGTCGCTCCGGTACTAGAGCCGTACATTTTCTAGCGGTGGCTGAACATGGTATAGTAGGCTAACGTTGGCTCTGGGTTGAGACCGCGTTTTCACTTACTTGCAACGCAAACGGAGAAAGCGATTTTTGACAGTCTCTCAGAATCACAGTTTGTCATTCCTCTAGACGTTTATACAGTAGAAGCCTGCTTCGTGGCTTAAATCCAAGCTAAGGAAACGGGTTAGAGGTCTGATGCAGAACTGCAAATTCAATGAACGGGAACACTACAGTACATTGCACTGTATGTGTGAGGAAAGCTGCCCCCTTCTGTCCCTTGTAGACCGAACAGAGGACTGTAAAGGATACCGCCAAGGATGCTGGTTGAAATCCAGCTCCAAAGAAGCCCCTTTGGGTGTTATGTCATCAAAAAGTAAGAACAGCGAATCTCCCTTTGATCAAAAGCGCAACAGAACTGTTTTCCGTGGAGCGGGTTTCAGACCCGTAGACCTGTTTTATTTGTAAGGCAGGGCGCATTCCCAAGCGCGAATCTCCTGTTTTAGAAATGCTTTAATGGGCGTGAAGTGAAAATAAGAAATGGGCTCCAGATGCACATGGAAGCAATCAAGTGTTTCATCCGAGCTGTTTCAAAGACTGCTCAAGAGCTTTCCTTTCACAGAGGCGCAACGATTAATGATGGGGGTGCACCCTTCAATGCGCCTTAGGACTCTAGGGAGTGATTGAGACGATTCGTAGCGTGTGCTCATTTCCCTCTATTCCCCGTGTTGCAGTGGTAGGATGACGTAAATTACTGCTTCGACACGTAATGGCATTATAATCAAGTGCAGGAGCTGAGGGCTTTAGTTTTGTTTCGTTTTCCATGGCGTTCGTAAGCGCGCAAATCAAAGGCAATTCCTGCGTCTAACAGGAATGATTGAGACGATTCGTAGCGTGTGCTCATTTCCCTCTATTCCCCGTGTTGCAGTGGTAGGATGACGTAAATTCCTGCTTCGACACGTAACGGCATTATAATCAAGTGCAGGAGCTGAGGGCTTTTGTTTTGTTTCGTTTTCCATGGCGTTTGTAAGCACGCAAATCAAAGGCAATTCCTGCGTCTAACAGGAATGTAAATGCTTTTGAAAGTGCAGTGTGGTGCAGCTTGTAAAATCCTTATCCACATTTGTGGTTTGTTGCTGTTTGTTCTGTCTGCCAAAGCTGCATTTTGACATCCGGACGGGGAGACTTTATCATTTGAACGTGAAGCCAGCCTTAAACCCTCTGAGGCGTGTCTATCTGCCGGCACGTATTTTGTCAAAGGTATTTATTTTTTTTAACGGAGAGCGACTTTGAAAAGGTTTCCGCAGCCACGTCGCACTCCGTGTTAGATTAAAGGAGGAATGCGGCGAGGGCAAACTCGCTGTAGTCGTGGCCGAGTGGTTAAGGTGATGGACTCGAAATCCATTGGGGACTCCCTGCGCAGGTTCGAATCCTGCCGACTACGGCGTCTGCCGCACGTCTCCTTGTGCCTGCGCGGCAAAGGCGAAGTGCTGTTTCTCCTTTCCTGGTACTATAAAAACGCTAAATCGCTTGGCCCCGCTGCCATGGAAATGAGTTCTTCAGATAACCACACATCTTGCGTTCGCACCTCTGGTGTTCTACTTATGCCTTTGAAAACCTAATGAATAAAACTGAAAGAACCGACACAATATGTAGGTGCTCGTAAAGCACGCATTAAAGAACTGTTAACAGCAAGGGTTTCAGTGGGTTAACTGAGGAGAAGGCGTGATCGCTAATTGTTTACTTTTTATTTGGTGTTAGAAACACTCTTACTGTGCATGACGTGCAACAAATGTAGCCACAGAAATTGCATCACGCTTTCATGTATGCTATTGCAGACACCAACGTTGCCTAGATAGAAAACCGAAATAGCCGTGGGTTCGCTTGCTGGTCTGAAGGATCTCTCTTCGAATCTCTATCATTTGTCAATTGAAGTAAAAGGTGCTGCAATCTGATACGTTCAGAATCAAACCCGCAGCTGTTGTTCGACTTTATTTCTTGACTAATTACAACCTTTTACTGTCAAGTTTATTGGTACAACTTGAGCTCTCAGCACCGTACTGAGCCCAGGTGTTTTTCTAAAGCTGTCAGGTGCAGTTCATTTACATGAAGGAAATCTCTTACTGGGTACGATTACAATGCAGTAAGTAGCACAGGCTACTTAGGGAGTAGGCTGATGTGTTTAAAAACAACCAGCGCCAGGCAGGAGTCAAACCTCCAAACTCCTAATCCATAGTCAGACACATTATCCATTGCACCACTGGCCCTGGTGTGACACTGCAGGACTGTAACCCAGTGAGCTTAGCACTGCAACTAGTAAAATATTACCCCCGGTCCATTCTTTTCCAAAAGTGAGAAACACCTGTTTTCTACATTTTGTCTGTTTTAAAACCATATCTCTTTAAACCAAACCAAGAGTTTGTCTTTTGCACTGATATTCTGATTCATTTCGATTTCAAAGAAAAAAAAAACATTACCTTCCAAAGCATCATAAAATTGTCCCTTCCTCCAGACTCTACTTCTCTCTTGTAGTAGTACAGCAGACCTTTCCAGGTGAGCAGATCACAGAGTCCGAAATGAGCTTCCTCCATCAAGCAAAGTACCTGAACATGACTCTGTCATCATAAAAGCGCCCCTGTAATAAAGAAATTCAATCCGAAATCAAGAGGGCAGTTGCCTACTGAAATACAAGAAGTCATAAATTTTAACCTAGCAACACATTAAAGGCTGCATCTATACAAGTACGATTCTAGAAATGCTCACCAGATTACGTTTTAAGAAAGAACTGCGCCTCAGGTTCCGCCGAGATCTTAACTCGGATGGCAGGATTCAGAGTCTGGAGTGTGGAATGATGGCGCACGGAGGGTCCACATACTGTGGATCCCTCAGTGATCTTCCGCGTGTTCAAACCGCCAGCGTGTGACTCCCCTATCCCCCTGACCTCATTGCTCTGCTCTCGCCTCTGTGCAGCTGAGCCCGACTCATGGTAAAGTGGAAAAAAATATGCCCTCAACGTGAGATTTACTCTGGAGTGAGGATAGTTGTTACCTTCTTATCGTTGAAACGGATGTATGTGATGTGGCGACTAGGTTCTTCTCCATTAGCAGGCTTAAGGTTAAAGAAAAAAACATTGCTGACTTCTTTTTTTTTTGCCAGCCGCGAGCGCTGATTAGCGAGGTTTGTATTTCATGTTTTGCAAGTTGCATCCATTTTAAGAAAAACAAGTCGTTCAAGACAGGAAATGAATACTTGCATTTAATTAAGTCTAGACGTATGCGGTTGTCCATAATGACCAGTTCTGTTCGAGAACACAGAACAAAAAAAGGCACCGCTGGGATTCGGACCCAGGATTTTTTGTTTACTAGACAGGCGCTTTAACCAACTAAGCCACGGCGCCCCGGGAGTGCTGTCCTTTTGCAGCCACTTGGACACACCACTCAGACACATCTGCATTCGGTGTGTGCTCCGCCTGCTCGCTGAGCAAGTTGCCACCTTTACATACAATAGCAACATCGACACCAAGAGAAAGGATGACAAATGGCTTTTATCTGGAACTTTTCATGTCCAAGGAGCTCAATGTGCTTTCTGTGTACAACAGGGCCACTGAACTCCACACTGGCCACTGAACCACAGCAGTGGCTTGCTGGCTTGACATCTCCCAAGGAAAATGTTGAAATCGCATGTGGAACAGGAAAATGACCCTCGAGTATGAGGGGAAAAAAAGAAAAAGATCAACTGGAGTGCGCCAACCCATGTCAGGACAGCCCAGTTTCCTAGACGAGGTGGCCGAGTGGTTACTGTATGCTGAGTCTAAAGACAGTTTCACCCATTTTCTGATTGCTCGGTTCTGTACCAGTGCAGACATGTCAAACAGTGAATGGCTGTACCTCTATTGTATCCGTGCTCAATGAATGAAATCGGTAACAAATGAATATATGTCTAGTTATACGAAAAACGAGTGGTTTATCGACTCATCTTCATTTGCAGATTTAGAGGCAGCTTCGATATTCGTTTTACAGACGGGTTTTTTTTTTGAATATGGGTCACACACATGCCACAGCAACAAAACATCTCTAGAGATGAGGCTATAGATCACCTTTCCATCCTGCAGGTTTTCCTCCCAAAGCCTACGGCACCAACGGCGACCCCTGCTGGCCGGGAGAGCAAAAGCTTACAGCACCTGGTATTCCCAGGCAGTCTCCCATCCAAGTACTAACCAGGCCCGACGCTGCTTAGCTTCCGAGATCAGACGAGATTGGGCGTGTTCAGGGTGGTGTGGCCGTAAGCGAAAGCCCCAGCGCCTGACTCGCTACTTGAAGCTGTGTGTGGCGGGGGTTCCGTGCCCCCCGAGCGGGACTGAAGGATCGTTCGTGTGCAACTCTTTGGAAAGGAGCTGCTTTCCAAATCGCATTGCGTGCCTGGATGTTGGCGAATGCGCTCCCTTGTGTTGGCTCGTCCCGCACTGGAGGAGGACAAACAATCTGCACGGAGGAGCACCAGGCAAGTCTTCACCAGACAAAAACCTCCAGTGCACAGCACTCTGGAAACATTTCGGGGCTTTCGCGTGTTTATTTCAGCACGTAAAGCGCACCGGTCCAACACGTCGGCCGGGCGCGCGGCGCCTCCGCCCTCTTGTGGCCTTGCGGCGTCAGAGCAAGAGGCTCCTTCTCGCTGCCCTTCCGCTGTGTTGCAGGGCCCCGAGAGGGAACCCGGAGCGCGCACTTTGTGGGGGGCGGGGGACCGCGTTCGCGCTCTGCCCCCGGTCTCTTGCGCGAGTACTAAATCTCACGGACAGGGGGGCCTCGTCATTGATTGTTACAGGTGAGACGGGGATTAGGAGGAGACCCCGACTGATGGGTAAAGGGGAGCACTAACACCAGAGGGACACCCCCGGCGTCTCTTTTTGAGAGACGCCCTGGGGTTTCCTAATGGCCAAGGAGGGTCGGGACCTCGGTTTGACCTCCATCAGTAGGCTGGGGCGTAAGAGAGCCACACAGCCCGCAGGGTGAGCGCTCCCTACTGGTCCCAGTCACACCTCTTGCAGGAGCAGCAGCAACCGGAGCTTTTCCGGGGTGGAATCTCCCATCCGGGTGCCGGCCAGGCTCACACCTGCTGGGCTGCCCCGGGGGTGAGCCCAGTCGAGAGTCGCAGGGCCAGATCTAGTCACCGGGGAGAAACGATACAAGTGAAGGATTGCTCGGCTCTCGGCACTTGAAAAGACCGACAAATGTCTCGTTCCCGCCGGAGCTGAATGTACCCGCATGTGTGGTGTCGTCTTCTTCCCCCGCCCCGCTGTGTTTGCTGTATTGTCTCTGAAGCCGGCCCCCCCGAGACGAGACGGGCTGTTCCTGTGCCCCAATTAACACTTTACAGGTGCCATTCCCCGGCATTGTGGCCATTGTCGGTGCTCACACGCGATAAGATAAGGCGGAGGAGAGTGGGGCATGCCCAGCGGCAGACATTCAAGGAGGGGGCAGTGCGAGGTGAGGTGAGGTGCGACACGCCGGAGCCCCGACGCAGCTAATGCGGAGCACTTGTTGGACTGGCATCGAAAGGACGTGTGCGCACGGAGCGAGCCTTCCCTGCGGCGGAGCGCGGGAACTTTCTCCCCCCCTCCCGCTGCAGGAGTTGTGTGCACTGCAGCGGTGCCGAGAGAAAAGCACAGAAGGCAGCAGGCTCTGGAGAGCAGGTAAGAGACGGAGCCTTGTGGGCAGGCGAGCAGGCCCGTTTTTTGGAAATTGCTGAAAAGGTTTGTTCGGTGTGTGGCAGGCGCACGTCGCGAGCTTGCGTGGCGATCTGCCGGTCTGGAGTTATGCAAATGAGGCCGAATTGCATCCCGGGACATGCTGCGAATGCGCAACGGCGACTGCAGATGTGTAGGAAACGGCGCGCTCGTTTTCTCGTTTTGCCCACACTTTTGAGTGTTAGTGTGGCGTGTGAGTGTGTGAAAGAGTGGGCCCAGCAGGAGGCGGTGGCGTGCGGGGCGAGGAGGTGGCCTAGGCTGCGCGATTTGTGCTGTGGGTGCGGGCCGCTTGCAGGGGCCTGTTTAACTCATACTTACCTGGCAGGGGAGATACCTTGATCAAGAAGGAGGTTCACCCAGGGCGAGGCTCGGCCATTGCACTCCGGCTGTGCTGACCCCTGCAAATTCCCAAAATGTGGGAATCTCGACTGCATAATTTCTGGTAGTGGGGGACTGCGTTCGCGCTCTCCCCTGATGTGCTTGGTCCAAAATCAGATACGGGAGGGTTAAGACACCACGAGCTGCGTGGCTGTGGAAGGATCCCGGTTCGACAGGAGTGGACGCCGCTGCTGGTTCTCGCTGGCTTTTAGTTAGGGGTCCGGAGAAGCATCTCAAGCTAGTTCCACTACTCCTTCCGGACGTTCATTCCCTTTTCAAAGTCAGTCGTTTTGCTGTAGTCTGCGTTCTTTAGGCTGATTATCGAGGTTAGCCTTTATTTGGTCATGGGGGGCCTCGGTACTGTATGCTGAGTCTAAAGACAGTTTCACCCGTTTTCTGATTGCTCGGTTCTGTACCAGTGCAGACATGTCAAACAGTGAATGGCTGTACCTCTATTGTATCCGTGCTCAATGAATGAAATCGGTAACAAATGAATATATGTCTAGTTATACGAAAAACGAGTGGTTTATCGACTCATCTTCATTTGCAGATTTAGAGGCAGCTTCGATATTCGTTTTACAGACGGGTTTTTTTTTTGAATATGGGTCACACACATGCCACAGCAACAAAACATCTCTAGAGATGAGGCTATAGATCACCTTTCCATCCTGCAGGTTTTCCTCCCAAAGCCTACGGCACCAACGGCGACCCCTGCTGGCCGGGAGAGCAAAAGCTTACAGCACCTGGTATTCCCAGGCAGTCTCCCATCCAAGTACTAACCAGGCCCGACGCTGCTTAGCTTCCGAGATCAGATGAGATTGGGCGTTTTCAGGGTGGTGTGGCCGTAAGCGAAAGCCCCAGCGCCTGACTCGCTACTTGAAGCTGTGTGTGGCGGGGGTTCCGTGCCCCCCGAGCGGGACTGAAGGATCGTTCGTGTGCAACTCTTTGGAAAGGAGCTGCTTTCCAAATCGCATTGCGTGCCTGGATGTTGGCGAATGCGCTCCCTTGTGTTGGCTCGTCCCACACTGGAGGAGCACCAACAATCTGCACAGAGGAGCACCAGCCAAGTCTTCAGTGCACAGCACTCTGGAAACATTTCGGGGCTGTCGCGTGTTTATTTCAGCACGTAAAGCGCACCGGTCCAACACGTCGGCCGGGCGCGCGGCGCCTCCGCCCTGTTGCTGCCCCTGCAGCTGCTTCACTTTTCCCTTTAGTTGCCATCGATTTTTTTGTAGTGCTATACATATACGATTGAGGTATCTTAGAGTTCTCCTTCGAAGACCCAGCACTCTCTTTTCTTTTCCCAGTGTTACTCATATCGGACTTTTTAAACCTAAAAAAAAATCGTTTTTTTTTCTTTCAATTAAAACTGAAGTTTAAACAACTAGTGTTAAGTCCTTATTTTTCTGTAGTCAAAAAAAGCAAAAATTAACATTCAGGTCATGAAAAACTCAAAAAAACTCCCCAACCACTAAACTTTACCTCCCACCTGAGCGCCATCTTGAACGCCCCTACCACCAGAGAATGCTCACGATTTCGGAAGCTGTCTCCGGGACGTGCTGATTCCACACATCCTGAATAAATCATGATATTGTTAGTTGCTGTAGCTAGACGTTCAAATGAGTTTCATGGCCAGATGGACTGTTTCCTCCAGCGGTATAATATTGCAGTGAGACAGCACGATGCCTGCAAGACTATGTCACGCTAAACGCCACAGATTGTGTTTGTCCGTTCGTGTCAGTCGTCCCGCAGCCACGGGAAATGGGACACAAACATGCTGCAATGCTTTCAAGACGTTAGGATTTGTTTGTGCAACATCCAAGAAGAGTACTTGTGGCTTGAATGTGAACTGTACGTGCCCGCCCCCTTTCCTCTGTAGTGCATGAGTTCCTCCCGGCATGCCCTTCGTCATTGTTCTGTCATCTTGTATTTAAAGGGTTGTATTTCTGCTGCTGAAAATAAGCAACGGTTTTCTCACAACGCCCTTTGTTCCCAACGGAGCCCTTGTCTGTCATGAAATTCTTCAAAACCTCAAGCTAGAAGAAGAAGAAGACGACAAATATGAAGCGTTATAGCAACGACATGCCATGAGACGATCGATAACGATTTCCATAGGATCCCCGCGGTTGCCTGGCAACCGTCAGCTTTGCGCAGTGGCAGTATCGTAGCCTGTGAGGTTTAGCCGAGGCTCGATTATTGCTAGTTGAAAACTTTTCCCAATACCCCGCTTCCGCCGGTTTGCAATACAATCGGCGAAAGCAATTTTTGACAGTCTTGTCAGAGACTGAGCAAGGTGTTTAAAGACAGATTTGGTCACGGTGATATCATGGTAGAAAGAAACGAGCTTGTTACGTGTCAACAGGAACGCTCTTTAGCTCTTTCAGCTTTATGCAGAGAACAGCGTCTGTCGAGATTACTTTTGTGTCAGCGCGAAACGCCGTGTGCTGTCAGTATGATTTCATATTGCTCATAGCGGCGCCTGGCTTTTGTCTGTCAAACGTTAGGTTGCGCTTCTTCATGCTGCATCGTCGGCATGAGTGGAGCATTTTAAACGTCTGTACTTACTGCGCCCCATAAGAAATCGTTTGTCCCCATTCAAAAGAGATTGTGCGATGTCCTGCAGCGTTCGCAAAGCAAACCTTTGACAGTTTGAAAAGAGGAATTTATTCTGCTTCCTGTGCGTGCAGTAGTTACAAAGTTGAACGTCTTTACACGATCTGCTGCAGTTTTCAGTGGGTGGGCTTTGTCAAATGGCTTGGAAAAACGCACTGTGTTTCGGCTCGGGAAACATCGTGAGCAGTGTCCTGCATGTTTTCTGTGTATAGCTGTCTTTTAACGCATACAGAATTCATTCGAAATCATTGATTTCTCCAATTAACAAGGGTCCCTTTTTGAACCTGCCAGAAGCATTCTTTCAATGTAACAGATTTACTCCGGGGAAGGGCAGCATGACATTGAGAGTAGCTCAAGCTTTCAGCACCTTTATCTGACTGCATGTATGCAGACGCTGCTCAGAATCCCCTGTAAGATTCTCCTTCAATTCCGTTTTGCAGTGCTTTAGCTCTTTCAAAAGGCTTCGCTTTGCTAGTCACAATCCAAGGCTCATGACAGCATTTGAAAACATTCGCAACTGCGTTGGTCGGGAATCGAACCTGGGTTAACTGCTTTGAAGGCAGCTATGCGCAACACTGGCTCGCTCCAGAATAAATCTCACGTCGAGGGCATATTTTTTTCCATTTTACCGTGAGTCGGGCTCAGCTGCACAGAGGAGAGAGCAGAGCAATGAGGTCACGGGGACAGGGGAGTCACACGCTGGCGGTTTGAATACGCGGAAGATCACTGAGGGATCCACAGTATATGGACCCTCCGTGCGCCATCAGTCCGCACTCCGGACTCTGAATCCTGCCATCCGAGTTAAGATCTCGGCGGAACCTGAGGCGCAGTTCCTTCTTAAAACGTAATCTGGTGAGCATTTCTAGAATCGTATTTGTATAGATGCAGCCTTTAATGTGTTGCTAGGTTAAAATTGATGACTTCTTGTATTTCAGTAGGCAACTGCCCTCTTGATTTCGGATTTAATTTCTTTATTACAGGGGCGCTTTTATGAAGACAGAGTCATGTTCAGGTACTTTGCTTGATGGAGGAAGCTCATTTCAGACTCTGTGATCTGCTCACCTGGAAAGGTCTGCTATACTACTACAAGAGAGAAGTAGAGTCTGGAAGAAGGGACAATTTTATGATGCTTTGGAAGATAATGTTTTTTTTTCTTATACTGAAAATGAAAGGTAGTTGTTTCTATATGGACTCAGTCTTTGGAATTTGTATATTTATATATTTCAGTGAACCCTCAGCCATTCCTTCTGTATTGTAATTCAATTTCTCTTTTAAAATTCCTTCCCCACTTCTAGGACCTGCAGTTGCTGAACTCCACAATGGCTTCTATTGGAAAGTCTGTGACTGAGCCCAAGTAAGTGTTCATTTTTTTATGAAACCATTATTTATTTAGGAGCAATGAGCAATTCTTATATAAATGCAATAAAATCATTATGCTCAAACTATGAGAGAGAAAATTAAGGATAATTTAAGAAATCAGTCTTAGCTTGTTTCTATACACAGATGGTATTATTTATTTTCAAAGGAAACCCGCGCGGATTCCCCTGGTGTGCAAGATGTACCTGAATACTCTTGATCAGCTTCCTGCTCACTTGAAGAGGGCGTGTATGAAGCACGCCACGGCAGAAAAGATCAGGATGGCCTCTCAACAGGCGAGGGAGGACATGATGAATCACCTGAAGAAGGGGGTCATCGTGGATTACCACAGAATAGAGATCGTGTCTGGTGAGGCAAACAGGATAGTGGTTGTAAGACTGCTAGAGTCCTTGGGCCTTTTTGTACATGGGAAGCCTGAAGACACATTGGCAAGGTGAGATATTTTTAATCTGTAAGGCTTCTGTAGTTTCTTTTTGAAATCATTGTTACAACATATTATGTAAAAGCATGTTGAAAAGAATCTACCTGCATTCCAGCGGCCCTGAGCAAGAGGCCGCTGTCCAGGAGGATTAGATGCCAGAGGCTGCTCTAGAAACTGAAACAGAAGCGGATAAGGAAGGGGAAGATGTGAGCTCTGAAGAACTCTATCAGCAGTAAGACTTTTTTATTTTTCAGATGTATCTATTTTTTACTAAAATTCTAATTTGTCTTATAGGTATAAAATGTTTAAACCGGTGTTTTATATCCTTACAGGCCCTGAGTAGTTAAAAAGTATCAGCAGGCCGGAAGAGAGTGGCCCAAGCTGGACTCTATAGAAAGCACTCCCTGGATGCTCCTCTCCTGATTGGATTCAAACAGTACCTTACCAAGGATCTGGGAGTGGCAAATTATTCTCAGGAGGCATTTATTTTTTAAAGGCATTTAAAATTAAGCAATGGTATCTTCATTGTAAATGTTTTTATTTCTTAGCTTAAAATTCACCCATGTGAAATGATGTCAGCCATATACATCATGACTCTATATTTCCTACCTGAATCTATTCTACTTAAATTATTACATTATACACAATTTGAGTTCATTTTAAAAAGTAAAAGGTAATGAAAGGAATGCATTTTCATAAGAAAGATAATACCGATATGCATGTGATAATCTTCCTTATATCATGTAGTGCATCATTTGGACACTTTGTGGGCTTCAAATACAAAGAAAATCATGTTCTATGGTACAAGATAAATACAAAACTTAAGCTTTTATTTTAATTAGATTTCTTTATAAAGCATAAGCAATCATTTATTACATCGCTTCTTGAATTAAATCTTTTGACAAGAGGTAAGACTTCTGTTACATTTAAACCCATGTTTAGCTGTGTTTTTTAGATTTAACTGAACCAATTTCTGTGTGTGATAATGTCCTTGAATTCTGACAACATCACACTAAATTACATGATATAAAACAGCTAATGTTTCTAGAGATAAAGTTTCTGAGATGCTTCTAATTACTTTTTATTACCAGGGACAGTTTAATTCACCTTGTACAGTACTGTAAGACCAAGATGCTTTTTTTAAAAGTTATTTAACATTTTATAGAACTTTGTCTACTATGGCAACATGATGTGCTTGGTGAAACTTGGAAAAATACTGCTTGGCCACTTATCTTAAGATAAAGATAGGATAAAGGTTTATCTTTTGCACCTACCTGACCCCCAGGGAAGGCCAATGCTTTCTAAGTTGATGGTTCCCTACAGTAGACTGTACTTTAATTTCAAAGGTAATGTATATTGACCCAAATCAGTTTTGGAATCCAATCTACTGACGAGATGGAGCACATCCTTTTTTCAGGATTTTAGCATCATACGTTTGGTATATTTAGTCCCTAATGCTGAAAGAAATGATCATAGAACATTTGGACACTTTGTGGGCTTGAAATACAAAGCAAATCATGTACTATGGTACAAGATAAATACAAAACTTAAGCTTTTATTTTAATTAGATTTGTTTATAAAGCATAAGCAATCATTTATTACATTAATATATGTGAAAATAACATTTTAGCATCATACGTTTAGTATATTTAGTCCCTAATGCTGAAAGAAATGATCATAGAACATGACATCTAACCTTACCTGCGGTGTTTTTAATCCCTATTGCTCAATGCACGGTGAAAGCATTCCATACATGTGTCTGACAATGAGGAATGGGCCCCTGAGACAGTCATTTGCCTGTTTCACAAATGATCGTATTTTACTAGAGATTCTGCTTGGGATTCAGATGTGCATTCGGACAGCAATCCCTTTCAAGAAATGATATGTTCTGGATGAGGTCAAAGGTGCTGGAACACTGTATCTAGGATGTGTTTGCAGAGACTGTGTGTCTCCTGCTTCAACGCAGTGATAAACAGATGTGCTCCTTTAATTTATTGGTACATGCCCAGGGCAGTAAGCAGTCTGAGGATTTATTTCCAGATGGCATAGAGCAGTGAAGCAGTGAAGTAGTGCAAAACACTGGATCATTATATTATTAGAATCTATTCTACTTAAATTATTACATTATACTCAATTTGAGTTCATTTTAAAAAGTAAAAGGTAATGAAAGGAATGCATTTTCATAAGAAAGATAATACCGATATGCATGTGATAATCTTCCTTATATCATGTAGTGCGTCATTTGGACACTTTGTGGGCTTGAAATACAAAGAAAATCATGTTCTATGGTACAAGATAAATACAAAACTTAAGCTTTTATTTTAATTAGATTTGTTTCTAAAGCATAAGCAATCATTTATTACATTAATATATGTGAAAATAACATTTTAGCATCATATGTTTAGTATATTTAGTCCCTAATGCCGAAAGAAATGATCATTTGTTTAACATGCACGGGTCTGTCTCAAAGGATGCAGTACTCCTGAAGGGTCTCAAACCCTACATTTCGGATGCCTAGCTGTATCCCTCACATGTGGCACCTCAGAATGACTTCTAACCTTACCTGTGGTGTATTCAGTCCCTATTGCTCAATGCACAGTGTACATACTGCATACATGTGTCTTGAGAATGAGGAATGGGCCCTTGAGACAGTCATTTGCCTGTTTCACAAACAGGGACCTGGACCTAGCCCGTACAGGGCTCAAACCCGCGACCTTGGCGTTATTAGCACCACGCTCTAACCAACTGAGCTAACCAGCCTCACGACAGTGCTCCTCTCTGTGCTGCAAAAAATCAAACTCAGGGAATTTCTTTTGTCCTCCTTTGAATAGAAAGCCGTGTAATCAGTGTACGGGCTTTCTCGTGCAGTTTCATGGTTCTTGTAACCCAAATCCTACACTGGCCTGAAGTGCCCCCCCATTTCACAGCATTTTTCAGCTGATTTAAAATGTACCTAAAGGAGAAGCATTATTGAAGACCATCAATTACCAAGAGCTTTTGTCAAAGGTTTTGGTGGTCATTTTGAATGACCACAGAGCGCTGTGACCTCGGTTTTACATCTCATCCAAAAGACAGCGCCCTTTTACAACACAGCATCTCCGTCACTATACTGGGGCATTGGGACCCGCACAGACCTCAGGGTGAGCGCCCCCCCGCCGGCACCATTAACACCGCTTCCAGCTGGAAGCTTTGTTTTTCCCTGTAGCTCATCCTCATCCAGGTACTGACCTGGCTCACACCTGCTTAGCTTCAGTGGGTTTTCAGTTGCGAGTTGCAAGGGGATGCAAGTGATGGAGCCGCTCGCTGCAAAAGCCACTGCATTGGCCGGGAATCGAACCCGAGCCTCCCGCGTGGCAGGCGAGAATTCTACCACTGAACCACCAATGCTCAGTGCCTGGGCCTTTAAAAAAGACGCTTTTTTGGTGCTCTGTGCAAAACGCGTCGACATCTGCTTCCAGCTGCAAAATGCCATTTGCGGACGCTGAAGAACTTATTTCTAAGGCAGCGGGTACAAGCGATTGGGCGTTTTAAAACCACCAGGAACAGCAAAGAGGCGCGCTTCTTTGCTTGTGCCGAAACACACCGACTGAAAGCGGACAACGTAGTCGGCAGGATTGGAACCTCTGCGGGGAGACCCCAATGGATTTCTAGTCCATTGCCTTAACCACTCAGCCACGACTACAGCAAGCCCCACTGCCGCTGCGTTCTTGCTACAATCTTACCTGGATCGCGAGGCGCCGGCGGAAGCCTATTTCAAAGTCGTTCTCCGTTTCAAAAAAACATTTCCAAAATACAAGCCTTGCAGACAGACACGCCTCAGAGGACTTAAGGGTGGCTTCATGTCGGAATGATAAAGTCTCCCCGTCCGGACATGAAAATGCCACTTTGTTACACACAAAAAAAGAATCAACAACAGAGAAATGCCCACAAGCATTTGAAAAGCCGCACCACGTCGCACTTGAAATAGCTCTTACATTAGTGGTAGACACAGGAATCGCCTTTTTATTTACGCTCTTACCAACGCGATGGAAAGCAAAACAAAGCAAAGCAGAGCAAAACAAAACGAACAAACGAAAACCCTCACGTCCTGCACTTGCATATAACCCCGTTACGTGCCCAAGCGGTATTGTACGTCATCCTAGCACTGCACCCCGGGTCGTACGGTATATGGGAACGAGCACACGCCACGAATCGTCTCGAATCACTCCCTACAGCTGTAAGGCGCCTTGAAGCGTGCACCCCCAACATTCTTCTTTGCGCATCTGTGAAAGGTAAACTCTTGAGCAAACTCTGAACCAGCTCTAAGGAAACTAATCCGATTAGACGTTACTTTGACTCATCTTCTTACGCTCAGTGCCGGATTGCTCAAACTCCAGCTAGGGTTAGGGTTAGCATTCCCACGCTACTTAGACACTTTGTTTACGCTCAGTGCTGGATTTTGGGAACTTCAGGACGAGTGGGAATTTTCTCCTATCTGTCCATTCTGTTTTGTTTTGGAGACTCTTGGCTGCCTATGTTGTTCAGTGCACCGTGAAGGAAACATTTTCCAAAACTGTGTCAGCTCAAAAGTTGTAAGAAAACCTCTCCAGGTGCTTTAACTCTCTTCATTTTTGTCATTTAATGTGACACTCGATGTATAACTGGAGCCTCACATATGCAAATGGTGAGGCTCCAGTTCGACACCCAGTTCCACACCACTTTACAGTATATGACAAAAGCATGGCAGACTGTGCCGGACCAGCTGGTAACTTCCGCTTATTTTGACCATATTAAACATTGGAAATCTTCCCACTTGCATTTGTGACACTTGATTTTGGCTCCACCTAAGACACTCTTAAATCTTCAAACACTTTTCTCTTCTCCCGCAACACACTTGTCTGTCGGCACTATGTGGCAGCGTTGCATGACAACCCATCTCACCACGGAAAGGAACCTAACAGCTTTGGTAAGAGAGTAGAATTACCTGAAGAACTGCTTTCCATGGAAGCAGGACCAAGCGATGTAGCATTTTTATAGTACCAGGAAAGGAGAAGCGGCACTTCGCCTTTGCCGCACAGGCACAAGGTGACGTGCGGCAGACGCCGTAGTCGGCAGGATTCGAACCTGAGCGGGGAGTCCCCAATGGATTTCAAATCCATCGCCTTAACTACTCGGCCACGACTACAGCGAGCTCGCCGCCGCCGCATTCCTCCTATAATCTAACACGGAGTGCGAGGTGGCTGCGGAAACCTTTTTAAAGTCGCTCTCTGTTAAAAAAAAAACCTTTCACAAGATACATGCCGGCAGACAGACACGCCTCAGAGGGTTTAAGGCTGGCTTCACGTTCAAATGATAAAGTCTCCCCGTCCGGATGTCAAAATGCAACTTTGGCAGACAGAAAAAACATCAACAAACCACAAATGTGGACAAGGATTTTACAAGCTGCACCACACTGCACTTTCAAAAGCATTTACATTCGTGTTAGACGCAGGAATTGTCTTTGTTTTGCGCGCTTACGAACGCCATAGAAAACGAAACAAAACAAAAGCCCTCAGCTCCTGTACTTGATTATAACGCCGTTATGTGTCGAAGCAGGAATTTACGTCATCTTACCACTGCAACATGGGGAATAGAGGGAAATGAACACACGCTACGAATCGTCTCAATCACTCCCTAGAGTCGTAAGGCACATTGAAGGGCCCCCATCATTAATCGTTGGGCCTCTGTAAAAGGAAAGCTGTTGAGCAGTCTTTGAAACAGCTCGGATGAAACACTTGATTGCTTCCATGTGCATCTGGAGCCCACTTCTTATTTTCACTTCATGCCGCCCAAAGCATTTCTAAAACAGGAGATTCGCGTTTGGGAATGCGCCCTGCCCTACAAATAAAACAGGTCTACGGGTCTGAAACCTGCTCCACGGAAAACAGTTCTGTTGCGCTTTTGATCAAAGGGAGATTCTCTGTTCTTACTTTTTGATTACATAACACCCAAAGGGGCTTCTTTGGAGCTGGATTCCAACCAGCATCCTAAAGTTTCTTGGCGGTATCCTTTACAGTCCTCTGTTCGGTCGACAAGGAACAGTAGGGGGCAGCTTTCCTCACACATACAGTGCAATGTACTGTAGTGTTCCCCTTCATTGAATTCGCAGTTCTGCATCAGACCTCTAACTCGTTTCCTTAGCTTGGATTTAAGCCACGAAGCAGGCTTCTACTGTATAAACGTCTAGAGGAATCACAAACTATTTGAGAGGCCATCATCCCAGGGGGAACTGACAAAGTCTATCCCTAAACACCTAGCGCAGTCTCTCGAGAGACTGTCAAAAATCGCTTTCTCCATTTGTGCTGCAAGTAAGTGAAAACGCGGTCTCAACCCAGAGCCACTTGGCAGCAGCGGCACGTAAATACTGTTACTACCACTGCTCGATACCAACGTTAGCCTACTATACCATGTTCAGCCACCGCTAGAAAATGTAAGGCTCTAGTACTGGAGCAAACAAAAGGAGAGCCAACGTCAAACGTAGAGAGCGACGAGGATGGGATTCGAACCCATGCGTGCAGAGCACAATGGATTAGCAGTCCATCGCCTTAACCACTCGGCCACCTCGTCGATGAAACTGGGCTGTCCAGACATGGGTTGGCGCGCTCCAGATGATCTTTTTCTTTTTTTTCCCTCGTACTCAAGGGTCCTTTTCCTGTTCCACATGCGATTTCAACATTTTCCTTGGGAGATGTCAAGCCAGCAAGCCACTGCTGTGGTTCAGTGGCCATTGTGGAGTTCAGTGGCCCTGTTGTACACAGAAAGCACATTGAGCTCCTTGGACATGAAAAGTTCCAGATAAAAGCCATTTGTCATCCTTTCTCTTGGTGTCGATGTTGCTATTGTATGTAAAGGTGGCAACTTGCTCAGCGAGCAGGCGGAGCACACACCGAATGCAGATGTGTCTGAGTGGTGTGTCCAAGTGGCTGCAAAAGGACAACACTACCGGGGCGCCGTTGCTTAGTTGGTTAAAGCGCTTGTCTCTTAAACAGGAGATCCTGAGTCCGAATCCCAGTGGTGCCTTCTTTGTTCTGTCTTCTCGAACAGAACTGGTCCTTACAGACAACCGCCTACGGCTAGACTTAATTAAATGCAAGTATTCATTTCCTGTCTTTAACGCGACTTGTTTTTCTTAAAATGGATGGAACTTGCAAAACATGAAATACAAACATTGCTAATCAGCGCTAGCGGCTGGCAAAAAAAAAGAAGTCAGCAATGTTTTTTTTCTTTAACCTTAACCCTGCTAATGGAGAAGAGTTAAACGACCGAGTCTATGCAGCTTAAACGGTGCTCATGTCGGGTTCTTAGCTGAAAGGGTGGTAAATCACGCTCACCCCAGTCCTTAATCTTTTAAAAGGATACAATATTGAACCTAGTCGCCACATCACATACATCCTGTTCAACGATAAAAAAGTGACATCTATCCTCGATCCAGAGTAAATCCCACGATGAGGGCATATTTTTTTCCACTTTACCATGAGTCGGGCTCAGCTCCACAGAGGCGAGAGCAGAGCAATGAGGTCACGGGGACAGGGGAGTCACACGCTGGCGGTTTGAATACGCGGAAGATCACTGAGGGATCCACAGTATATGGACCCTCCGTGCGCCATCAGTCCGCACTCCGGACTCTGAATCCTGCCATCCGAGTTAAGATCTCGGCGGAACCTGAGGCACAGTTCCTTCTTAAAACGTAATCTGGTGAGCATTTCTAGAATCGTACTTGTATAGATGCAGCCTTTAATGTGTTGCTGGGTTAAAATTGATGACTTCTTGAACTTCAGTAGGCAACTGCCCTCTTGATTTCGGATTTAATTTCTTTATTACAGGGGCGCTTTTATGAAGACAGAGTCATGTTCAGGTACTTTGCTTGATGGAGGAAGCTCATTTCGGACTCTGTGATCTGCTCACCTGGAAAGGTCTGCTGTACTACTACAAGAGAGAAGTAGAGTCTGGAGGAAGGGACAATTTTATGATGCTTTGGAAGGTAATGTTTTTTTTTTCTTTGAAATCGAAATGAATCAGAATATCAGTGCAAAAGACAAACTCTTGGTTTGGTTTAAAGAGATATGGTTTTAAAACAGACAAAATGTAGAAAACAGGTGTTTCTCACTTTTGGAAAAGAATGGACCGGGGGTAATATTTTACTAGGTGCAGTGCTCATCTCACTGGGTTACAGTCCTGCAGTGTCACACCAGGGCCAGTGGCGCAATGGATAACGCGTCTGACTACGGATCAGGAGATTGCAGGTTCGACTCCTGCCTGGCTCGGGTCGTTTTTAAACACATCGGGCTACTCCCTAAGTAGTCTGTGCTACTTACTGCATTGTAATCGTACCCAGTAAGATATTTCCTTCATGTAAATGAACTGCACCTGACAGCTTTAGAAAAACACCTGGGCTCAGTACGGTGCTGAGAGCTTAGCGTTGCTGTTCTAATTAGCACGCACTGCATCGGCTATGAGCCCGAACCTTTCAATTATTCCGATCAGTAAGTCAACACGTAGTCCACATGAACGGTAGAAATATTCTCTTGTCTGTCTCTTGTTTGTATAGAACTGAATGTCCCTGACAATGTACTGTTAGTTTTAATTGAAGAACGGCATTTGTGTTCAAATATACCAGACAAGTTTATGTAACTGCTCATGCGACACTCAGTTGTAATTAGTCAAGAAAAAAAAGTCGAACAACAGCTGCGGGTTTGATTCTGAACGTATGAGATTGCAGCGCCTTTTACTTCCATTGACAAATGATAGAGATTCGAAGAGAGATCCTTCAGACCAGCAAGCAAACCCACGGCTTTTTCGGTTTTCTATCTAGGCAACGTTGGTGTCTGCAATAGCATACATGAAAGCGTGATGCAATTTCTGTGGCTACATTTGTTGCACGTCATGCACAGTAAGAGTGTTTCTAACACCAAATAAAAAGTCAACAATTAGCGATCACGCCTTCTCCTCAGTTAACCCACTGAAACCCTTGCTGTTAACAGTTCTTGACTGCGTGCTTTACCAGCACCTACATATCGTGTCGGTTCTTTCAGCTTTATTCATTAGGTTTTCAAAGGCATAAGTAGAGCACCAGAGGTGCGAACGCAAAATGTGTAGTTATCTGAAGAATTGATTTCCATGGCAGCGGGTCCAAGCGATTTCGCGTTGTTATAGTACCAGGAAAGGAAAAGCGGCACTTCGCCTCTGCCGCGCAGGCACAAGGCGACGTGCGGCAGACGCCGGAGTCAGCAGGTTTCGCACCTGCGCGGGGAAGCCCCAACGCATTTCGAGCCCATCGCCTTAACCACTCGAGCACGACAAATGCGAGCTCGCCGCCGCCGCAATTCTCCTATAATCAAACACGGACTGCGATTTGGCTGCGGAAACCTTTTTAAAGTTGCTCTCCGTTAAAAAAAATACCTTTCACAAGATTCGTGCCGGCAGACAGACACGCCTCAGAGGGTTTAAGGCTGGCTTCACGTTCAAATGATAAAGTCCCCCAGTCCGGATGTCAAAATGCAACTTTGGCAGACAGAAAAAACATCAACAAACCAAAAATGTGGACAAGGATTTTACAAGCTGCACCACACTGCACTTTCAAAAGCATTTACATTCGTGTTAGACGCAGGAATTGCCTTTGATTTGCGCGCTTACGAACGCCATAGAAAACGAAACAAAACTAAAGCCCTCAGCTCCTGCACTTGATTATAATGCCGTTACGTGTCGAAGCAGGAATTTACGTCATCCTACCACTGCAACACGGGGAATAGAGGGAAATGAGCACAAGCTACGAATTGTCTCTAATCAGTCCCTACAGTTGTAAGACGCCTGGAAGCGTGCACCCCCATCATTAATCTTTGCGCATCTGTGCAAGGTAAACTCTGGAGCAGTCTCTGAAACGGCTCAAAGGAAACACGTGATTGATTCCATATGCATCTGGGGTTCATTTCTTATTTACATTTAATTCAAGGGAAAGGCTTGGGTCAGTTTCAGACGGCCTCCAACAGCGAGATTCAAGCGCCCCACCTTCAGCCCAATCTGCGCCGCCAGAACGACAACAGCTCCTCTGGTCTTTGGGGTGCGGTTGTGACCCCGTAACCTAAAGTGTTAGTGGCAGACAAATGGAGACTAACAGGTGATGTCCTAGGACATGACTACATTGTGACACTCGGTGGGGATGGTGACCATTGCTTGGAAAAGAGTGCGAGGCCCCTTTAGAAAAACATTTTGTTAACAGGCATTCTGCCTCAGCCTAAACACCTATAGCTTGCAAAGCGCATGCTATTAGACAGGCACCTCTGCAAGACCTTAAGAGTCTCTTAAACTAGTGATAGTAAGGTGTTCCCAATGGGCGATGTTTGGCTTTCAAATCATCTCTCTGTGGAAGCGCCGAGATGCAGCTGTTTAAGGCTTAGAAGCAGCTGACTGTTTCACTACCTAGCTGATTACTGTCAGTCAGGGAGCTCAGAGGTGAAAAGCCTGTCTGAGAGACAATTCGCCGTCGATGAGTTCAATATGTTCCGTACCAGCTCGGCGCAACTGAGATCATCTTGGTAGCCGTGTAGCTCAGATGAGTGAGAGCGTGTGTGTGTGTACCACCGTGATTGGATGCCGGTCCTTCTCAGGTCACAGTAAACCTTCTGCTGCCTAACTTCCCTAATTTTGGGGATCCCTTTGAAAAAGCAAAGGAAAAAAAACTGGCTCTTCATCAGCATGATCGACCTCACCCAGTGTGGCGCAGTGGCCTAATGGCTAAGACACTGGCCTCCTAAGCCAGGGATTGTGGGTTTGAGTACCATCTGGGGTGCTCCTGTCCCATTTTGAGCGTACAAATGTCCTTTTGATTTGCAAAGCTACAACCCCACCTTACTCAGTGAGCGTCTCTTCTTTTCTCTCACATACAGTTGGGAGAAAAACTTTTGTAAACAGCCCTTCGGAATGATGTGGATTTCTGCATGAATGGCTCCTAACATGTGATCTTATCTTTATCTAAGTCATAATAATTAATAAAGAGAGTCTGATTTAACAAACAACACAAGCCCAACATTTGACATTGCTGTTTCTTTATTGACCAAATGGTTTAAACAATCAAGGTCATTGATGGAAAAAGTACGTGAACCCTTATATTAAGGAGCTAGTGGAACATCCTTTATGACAAAAACCTCAATCCCCACTTTCTGTAGCGGCTGGTCAGACCTGAGCAGCGGTTAGGAGGTATTTTGGCCTATTCCTCTATGCAAAACTGTTTCAGTTCATGTATATTTTTGGGATGTCTTGCGCTGAACGGCCTGCTTCAGATCACGCCACAGCACTTCAATGGGATTGGGGTCAGGACTCTTACTTGGCCATCCCAAAATACGGAATTTCTTCTGTTTCAGCCACTCTGTTGTTGATGTACTCCTTTGTTTTTGTCATGCTGCATGACCCAGCCTCTTTCGAGTTTTAGATCACAGGCAGACACCCTGACATTCTGCTGTAGAATTTCCTGATACATCTTGGAATTCATCGGTCCCTCGATGATTGCAAGCCGTACAGCCTCCGCCATGTTTCCCAGGTGGGATGAGGTTTTGGAGTTGGTATGCAGTGTTTTGTTATCTCCAAACATAACGCTGTGCACATTTACCAACAAGTTCAACTTTTGTCATGTCTGTCCACAGAACATTGTTCCAGGAGTTGCTGTGGAACATCCATGTGGTCTTTAGCAAACTTGAGAGGGGCAGTGGTGGTTTTTTTTGGGGGGAGAGCAGTGGTTTCCTCCGTGGTGACCTCGCATGATCACCGCTCCTGTTCAGATTTCTTCTTATGGTGGACTCATGGACACAGACGTAAGACAAAGTCAACCACCTGTTCGCTAGATCCCATCCCCACTCAGCTAGTCAAAGATTCCCTCGAAGGACTGGCAGGACCTATAATTAGTATGATGAATGCATCGCTTGCGTCAGGCGTTGTACCTGATCAATTTAAGGTAGCGGTTGTTAGACCGCTCCTTAAGAAGTCAAATTTGGATCCACAAGTTCTTAACAACTACAGGCCTGTCTCAAAGGTCCCATTTCAATCTAAAAGTTTTGAGAGAATAGTTGTTGCCCAATGTCAATCGTATCTGGATTCAAATAATATACTTGAGAAATTTCAGTCTGCTTTCTGAAACTGCATTAACGAGAGTCGTAAATGATATTCTCTTAGCTACTGATGTGGGGAATGCAACAGTGCTTGTGCTTCTAGATCTTAGAGCTGCCTTTGACACGGTTGACCTCTCTGTTTTGTTACACAGGCTTGAGTTTGAGGTTGGCTTATCTGGAACCGTCCTTCAGTGGTTTACTTCACATTTTACTCATCGTTTTCATTATGTTCAAATATCTAATAATTGTACTGCTTCATCAACGTCACCAGTTCAATTTGGGGTACCAGACGGATCAGTGCCGGGGCCAATATTGCTCTCTCTCTCTACATGCTGCTGCTAGGTAGGATAATACGAAAAAATAATATGAACTTTCATTCATATGCTGATGACACTCAAATAAACATTTTGTTCACACCAAACGACAACTTTTCTATTATCACTTTAGTTAAATGCATTAATGAAGGAAAGACTTGGATGTGTGAAAACTTTTTGTTACTCAACTCTGAGAAAACTGAGGATCTGTTGATCGGAGGCAACAATACTGATAGGACTACTATAACTTCAGCACTTAACTCAGAGGATTTAAACATTTGCCTCAAAGAGACAGCACGTAACCTAAGTGGCATATTAGACACAAGGCTCTTAACAACTTGCATTGTTAAGTGCCTTGAGACAACCTTGTTGTGAAAGGTGCTATATAGAAATACATTGATTTGAACTGAATTGACAATGTAAAATGTTGTGTGTGTTGTTTGTTAAACAAGACTGTCTTTATTTATTATTATGCGTCAGATGAAGATCAGATCACATTTTAAGAGCCAATCATGTAGAAATCCAGATCATTCGCGTTTTAAAAGTTGCGGGAAAAGCAAAACAGGTGCTTTTCCTTTGTTGCGCAGACACACGACGACACCGTAGGCGGCAGGACTCGAAGCTTCGCAGGGAGACCCCGATGGCTTTCTAGTCCATCACCCTAACCACTCAGCCGCCGCCGCCGCCACTGCCTTTTTGATGCAGTCTAACATAGAGTGCCGGGCAGCGGCGGAAACCTTTTTCAAAGTCGCTTTCCGTTTAACAACAACAAAAAAAACTTTCACAAAATGCATGCTAGCAGACAAATGCGCCTCAGAGGACTTAAGGCTGGCTTCAAGTTGGAATGATAAAGTCTCCCCGTCCGGTCAGGAAAAGGGAACTTTGTTAGACAGAAAGAAGGAAGTAACAATAACGGAGAATTGTGTGCAAGGATTTTAGAAGCTGCGCAGCCCTGCAGTTTCAATAGCCCTTTTATTCGTGTTAGATGCTGGAATTGCCTTTTTTTGACGCTCTTACGAATGCGATGTCAACGAAAACAGAACAAAGCACAAAAAACCCTCAAGTCCTGCAGTTGGATAGAATGCCGTTACGCGTCCAAGCCGTATTTGACTTCATCCTACCATTGCAACACGGGGCGTATATGGAAACGAACACACGCTACGAATTGTCTCTAATCAGTCCCTACAGTTGTAAGGCGCCTGGAAGCGTGCACCCCCATCATTAATCTTTGCGCATCTGTGCAAGGTAAACTCTGGAGCAGTCTTTGAAACGGCTCAAAGGAAACACGTGATTGATTCCATGTGCATCTGGGGTTCATTTCTTATTTACATTTAATTCAAGGGAAAGGCTTGGGTCAGTTTCAGACGGCCTCCAACAGCGAGATTCAAGCGCCCCACCTTCAGCCCAATCTGCGCCGCCAGAACGACAACGGCTCCTCTGCTCTCCGGGGTGCGGTTGTGACCCCGTAACCTAAAGTGTTGGTGGCAGACAAATGGAGACTAACAGGTGACATCCTAGGACATGACTACGTTGTGACACTCGGTGGGGATGGTGACCATTGCTTGGAAAAGAGTGCGAGGCCCCTTTAGAAAAACATTTTGTTAACAGGCATTCTGCCTCAGCCTAAACACCTATAGCTTGCAAAGCGCATGCTATTAGACAGGCACCTCTGCAAGACCTTAAGAGTCTCTTAAACTAGTGATAGTAAGGTGTTCCCAATGGGCGATGTTCGGCTTTCAAATCATCTCTCCGTGGAAGCGCCGAGATGCAACTGTTTAAGGTTTAGAAGCAGCTGACTGTTTCACTACCTAGCTGATCACTGTTAGTCAGGGAGCTCAGAGGTGAAAAGCCTGTCTGAGAGACAATTCGCCGTCGATCAGTTCAATATGTTCCGTACCAGCTCGGCGCACCTGAGATCATCTTGGTAGCCGTGTAGCTCAGATGAGTGAGAGTGTGTGTGTGTGTACCACCGTGATTGGATGCCGGTCCTTCTCAGGTCACAGTAAACCTTCTGCTGCCTAACTTCCCTAATTTTGGGGATCCCTTTGAAAAAGCAAAGGAAAAAAAAAACTGGCTCTTCATCAGCGTGATCGACCCCACTCAGTGTGCCCCAGTGGCCTAATGGATAAGGCACTGGCTTCCTAAGCCAGGGATTGTGGGTTTGAGTCCCATCTGGGGTGCTCCTGTCCCTTTTTGAGTGTACAAATGTCCTTGTGATTTGTGAAGCTGCAACCCCACCTTACTCAGTGAGCGTCTCTGCTTTTCTCTCAGTTGGGAGAAAAACTTTTGTAAACAGCCCTTCGGAATGATGTGGATTTCTGCATGAATGGCTCCTAACATGTGATCTTATCTTTATCTAAGTCATAATAATTAATAAAGAGAGTCTGATTTCACAAACAACATACGCCCAACATTTGACATTGCTGTTTCTTTATTGACCAAATGGTTTAAACAATCAAGGTCATTGATGGAAAAAGTACGTGAACCCTTATATTAAGGAGCTAGTGGAACCTCCTTTATTGACAAAAACCTCAACATCCAACAAACCTCAGCATCCGCCATGCTTCCCAGGTGGGATGAGGTTTTGGAGTTGGTATGCAGAGTTTTGTTATCTCCAAACATAATGCTGTGCACATTTACCAACAAGTTCAACTTTTGTCACGTCTGTCCACAGAACATTGTTCCAGGAGTTGCTGTGGAACATCCATGTGGTCTTTAGCAAACTTGAGAGGGGCAGTGGTGTTTTTTTTGGGGGGGAGAGCAGTAGTTTCCTCCGTGGTGACCTCGCATGATCACCACTCCTGTTCAGATTTCTTCTTATGGTGGACTCATGAGCACAGACGTAAGACAAAGTCAACCACCTGTTCGCTAGATCCCATCCCCACTCAGCTAGTCAAAGATTCCCCTGAAGGACTGGCAGGACCTATAATTAGTATGATGAATGCATCGCTTGCGTCAGGCGTTGTACCTGATCAATTTAAGGTAGCGGTTGTTAGACCGCTCCTTAAGAAGTCAAATTTGGATCCACAAGTTCTTAACAACTACAGGCCTGTCTCAAAGGTCCCATTTCAATCTAAAAGTTTTGAGAGAATAGTTGTTGCCCAATGTCAATCGTATCTGGATTCAAATAATATACTTGAGAAATTTCAGTCTGCTTTCTGAAACTGCATTAACGAGAGTCGTAAATGATATTCTCTTAGCTACTGATGTGGGGAATGCAACAGTGCTTGTGCTTCTAGATCTTAGAGCTGCCTTTGACACGGTTGACCTCTCTGTTTTGTTACACAGGCTTGAGTTTGAGGTTGGCTTATCTGGAACCGTCCTTCAGTGGTTTACTTCACATTTTACTCATCGTTTTCATTATGTTCAAATATCTAATAATTGTACTGCTTCATCAACGTCACCAGTTCAATTTGGGGTACCAGACGGATCAGTGCCGGGGCCAATATTGCTCTCTCTCTCTACATTCTGCTGCTAGGTAGGATAATACGAAAAAATAATATGAACTTTCATTCATATGCTGATGACACTCAAATAAACATTTTGTTCACACCAAACGACAACTTTTCTATTATCACTTTAGTTAAATGCATTAATGAAGGAAAGACTTGGATGTGTGAAAACTTTTTGTTACTCAACTCTGAGAAAACTGAGGATCTGTTGATCGGAGGCAACAATACTGATAGGACTACTATAACTTCAGCACTTAACTCAGAGGATTTAAACATTTGCCTCAAAGAGACAGCACGTAACCTAAGTGGCATATTAGACACAAGGCTCTTAACAACTTGCATTGTTAAGTGCCTTGAGACAACCTTGTTGTGAAAGGTGCTATATAGAAATACATTGATTTGAACTGAATTGACAATGTAAAATGTTGTGTGTGTTGTTTGTTAAACAAGACTGTCTTTATTTATTATTATGCGTCAGATGAAGATCAGATCACATTTTAAGAGCCAATCATGTAGAAATCCAGATCATTCGCGTTTTAAAAGTTGCGGGAAAAGCGGAACAGGTGCTTTTCCTTTGTTGCGCAGACACACGACGACACCGTAGGCGGCAGGACTCGAAGCTTCGCAGGGAGACCCCGATGGCTTTCTAGTCCATCGCCCTAACCACTCGGCCACCACCGCCGCCACTGCCTTTTTGATGCAGTCTAACATAGAGTGCCGGGCAGCGGCGGAAACCTTTTTCAAAGTCGCTTTCCGTTTAACAACAACAAAAAAAACTTTCACAAAATGCATGCTAGCAGACAAATGCGCCTCAGAGGACTTAAGGCTGGCTTCAAGTTGGAATGATAAAGTCTCCCCGTCCGGTCAGGAAAAGGGAACTTTGTTAGACAGAAAGAAGGAAGTAACAATAACGGAGAATTGTGTGCAAGGATTTTAGAAGCTGCGCAGCCCTGCAGTTTCAATAGCCCTTTTATTCGTGTTAGATGCTGGAATTGCCTTTTTTTGACGCTCTTACGAATGCGATGTCAACGAAAACAGAACAAAGCACAAAAAACCCTCAAGTCCTGCAGTTGGATAGAATGCCGTTACGCGTCCAAGCCGTATTTGACTTCATCCTACCATTGCAACACGGGGCGTATATGGAAACGAACACACGCTACGAATTGTCTCTAATCAGTCCCTACAGTTGTAAGGCGCCTGGAAGCGTGCACCCCCATCATTAATCTTTGCGCATCTGTGCAAGGTAAACTCTGGAGCAGTCTTTGAAACGGCTCAAAGGAAACACGTGATTGATTCCATGTGCATCTGGGGTTCATTTATTTATTTACATTTAATTCAAGGGAAAGGCTTGGGTCAGTTTCAGACGGCCTCCAACAGCGAGATTCAAGCGCCCCACCTTCAGCCCAATCTGCGCCGCCAGAACGACAACGGCTCCTCTGCTCTCCGGGGTGCGGTTGTGACCCCTTAACCTAAAGTGTTGGTGGCAGACAAATGGAGACTAACAGGTGATGTCCTAGGACATGACTACATTGTGACACTCGGTGGGGATGGTGACCATTGCTTGGAAAAGAGTGCGAGGCCCCTTTAGAAAAACATTTTGTTAACAGGCATTCTGCCTCAGCCTAAACACCTATAGCTTGCAAAGCGCATGCTATTAGACAGGCACCTCTGCAAGACCTTAAAAGTCTCTTAAACTAGTGATAGTAAGGTGTTCCCAATGGGCGATGTTTGGCTTTCAAATCATCTCTCTGTGGAAGCGCCGAGATGCAGCTGTTTAAGGCTTAGAAGCAGCTGACTGTTTCACTACCTAGCTGATTACTGTCAGTCAGGGAGCTCAGAGGTGAAAAGCCTGTCTGAGAGACAATTCGCCGTCGATCAGTTCAATATGTTCCGTACCAGCTCGGCGCACCTGAGATCATCTTGGTAGCCGTGTAGCTCAGATGAGTGAGAGCGTGTGTGTGTGTACCACCGTGATTGGATGCCGGTCCTTCTCAGGTCACAGTAAACCTTCTGCTGCCTAACTTTCCTAATTTTGGGGATCCCTTTGAAAAAGCAAAGGAAAAAAAAAACTGGCTCTTCATCAGCGTGATCGACCCAACCCAGTGTGCCCCAGTGGCCTAATGGATAAGGCACTGGCCTCCTAAGCCAGGGATTGTGGGTTCGAGTCCCATCTGGGGTGCTACTGTCCCTTTTTGAGCGTACAAATGTCCTTTTGATTTGCAAAGCTGCAACCCCACCTTACTCAGTGAGCGTCTCTGCTTTTCTCTCACATACAGTTGGGAGATGTCTTGCACTGAACGGCCTGCTTCAGATCACGCCACAACACTTCAATGGGATTGGGGTCAGGACTCTTACTCGGCCATCCCAAAATACGGAATTTCTATTGTTTCAGCCACTCTGTTGTTGATGTACTCCTTTGTTTTTGTCATGCTGCATGACCCAGCGTCTTTCGAGTTTTAGATCACAGGCAGACACCCTGACATTCTGCTGTAGAATTTCCTGATACATCTTGGAATTCATCGGTCCCTCGATGATTGCAAGCCGTACAGCCTCCGCTATGCTTCCCAGGTGGGATGAGGTTTTGGAGTTGGTATGCAGTGTTTTGTTATCTCCAAACATAACGTTGTGCACATTTACCAACATGTTCAACTTTTGTCACTGTCCACAGAACATTGTTCCAGGAGTTGCTGTGGAACATCCATGTGGTCTTTAGCAAACTTGAGAGGGGCAGTGGTGGTTTTTTTTGGGGGGAGAGCAGTGGTTTCCTCCATGGTGACCTCGCATGATCACCACTCCTGTTCAGATTTCTTCTTATGGTGGACTCATAAACACAGACGTAAGACAAAGTCAACCACCTGTTCGCTAGATCCCATCCCCACTCAGCTAGTCAAAGATTCCCTCGAAGGACTGGCAGGACCTATAATTAGTATGATGAATGCATCGCTTGAGTCAGGCGTTGTACCTGATCAATTTAAGGTAGCGGTTGTTAGACCGCTCTTAAGAAGTCAAATTTGGATCAACAAGTTCTTAACAACTACAGGCCTGTCTCAAAGGTCCCATTTCAATCTAAAAGTCTTGGGAGAATAGTTGTTGCCCAACGTCAATCATATCTGGATTCAAATAATATACTTGAGAAATTTTAGTCTGGTTTCTGAAACTGCATTAACAAGAGTCGTAAATGATATTCTCTTAGCTACTGATGCAGGGAATGCAACAGTGCTTGTGCTTTGCTTCTAGATCTTAGAGCTGCCTTTGACACGGTTGACCTCTCTGTTTTGTTACACAGGCTTGAGTTTGAGGTTGGCTTATCTGGAACCGTCCTTCAGTGGTTTACTTCACATTTTACTCATCGTTTTCATTATGTTCAAATATCTAATAATTGTACTGCTTCATCAATGTCACCAGTTCAATTTGGGGTACCAGAAGATCAGTGCTGGGACCAATATTGCTCTCTCTCTCTACATGCTGCTGCTAGGTAGGATAATATGAAAAAATAATATGAACTTTCATTCATATGCTGATGACACTCAAATAAACATTTTGTTTACACCAAACGACAACTCTTCTATTATCAGTTTAGTTAAATGCATTAAGGAAGGAAATACTTGGATGTGTGAAAACTTTTTGTTACTCAACTCTGAGAAAAATGAGGATCTGTTGATCGGAGGCAACAATACTGATAGGACTACTATAACTTCAGCACTTAACTCAGAGGATTTAAACATCTGCCTCAAAGAGACAGCACGTTACCTAGGCGGCATATTAGACACAAGGCTCTTAACAACTTGCATTGTTAAGTGCCTTGGGACAACCTTGTTGTGAAAGGTGCTATATAGAAATACATTGATTTGAATTGAATTGACAATGTAAAATGTTGTGTGTGTTGTTTGTTAAACAAGACTGTCTTTATTTATCAAAAAATAAAAGGAATTTGCTAGGAATGCAAACGTTAGGTTGCGCTTCTTCATGCTGCATCGTCGGCATGAGTGGAGCTTTTTAAACGTCTGTACTTACTGTGCCCCATAAGAAATCGTTTGTCCCCATTCAAAAGAGATTGTGCGATGTCCTGCAGTGTTCGCAAAGCAAACCTTTGACAGTTTGAAAAGAGGAATTTATTCTGCTTCCTGTGCGTGCAGTAGTTACAAATTTGAACGTCTTTACACGATCTGCTGCAGTTTTCAGTGGGCGGGCTTTGTCAGAGGGCTTGGAAAAACGCACTGTGTTTCGGCTCGGGAAACATCATGAGAAGTGTCCTGCATGTTTTCTGTGTATAGCTGTCTTTTAACGCATACAGAATTCATTCGAAATCATTGATTTCTCCAATTAACAAGGTTCCCTTAAAGGATGAGTCAAAGTAACGTCTAATCGGATTAGTTTCCTTAGAGCTGGTTCAGAGTTTGCTCAAGAGTTTACCTTTCACAGATGCGCAAAGAAAAATGTTGGGGGTGCACGCTTCAAGGTGCCTTACAGCTGTAGGGAGTGATTCGAGACGATTTGTGGCGTGTGCTCGTTCCCATATACCGTACGCCCCGGGGTGCAGTGCTAAGATGAAGTACAATACCGCTTGGGCACGTAACGGCGTTACACGCAAGTGCGGGACGTGAGGCTTTTCGTTTGTTCATTTTGTTTTGCTCTGCTTTGCTTTGTTTCGTGGTCAAGAGGCGTAAGGTAAGTCGTAATCCAGGGAGAACACTGGTGGCAAACAGTCCGAGGTGAGAGGCGAGGTCCAAAGTCGAAAAGGCAGAAGGGGAGTCCAATATCCAGAATAAACGAGGTAATGGAAAAAACGCCAGGTAGAGCTCTCAAGGAGTAGACTCAATACCAGCGGGAAGCAAGTAAAGATGGTAAAAATAGCACTGCGTACCCCACGGTGGAGTGTGTGCAGGTGGGTTAACTCGTGCGGCGGCGTTTGTTAATAATCACCCTCTGCTGGTGCTGTTTAGATTGCTTAAGAGTTGGTCTTAACTGCCTGGCGGTCATGACAAGCTCCTCTTTAAGCTGTGGTTTAGTTTTGCATTCATGTGTTTCTAGAGCAGTTATTTATGGGGGTGGGTGGGTCCTTCACAGAGGCTCAGGACAAATCCCCTGCATGAAAGTCTACTGTGTGCGTTCAAACAGTCACAGGTCAAGAGCCAGGCAGGAGGACAATGGACAGATGAGCCAACGAACTAAAAATAAAAGAACAGATATGAAAAAGCCACCATCTTTTTCTTTTTGACATTTTCCGACTTTCATGCAAGCCAGGACAAAGTTGCTCGTAGCTACTTGTGGATTCAAATACTCTATCGAGTGCTTTGATGAGTTTTTGCAATTTGATTGTCGTCCTGTCAGCCTGTTTCTGTTTTTTTTTTTTCAATCTAGGGATGGAAAGTATGAGGGAAATGATGGAGCAATCAATAACCGCTCCGGAAAAATGGCAGAAAGAAATGGTCCGTCACTAAGGACATTTGTGAAGCAGAGGAGTGACATCACCACAAAGGCGACTTATTCTGCTGATCGTTTTGGTGAATAATGATTGAGGCGTGTTAAGAGAAAGGTAGCTGCGTCAGCATGCTTAGGCTGCAAAGGATAAAGCAAAGGTTTACTCCATGCTGAAAAAAGAAGAAAAGAAGCACAACGTTTCGACTGTGGAGCCTTCTGCGCCATCTTCTTTAGCGATGGTGATGATGTTTACATTGGAAAAACTGAGACACGCATACTGGAGGGACTTGAACCACCAACTTTTCAGCACCACAGAGTCTGACAGTCTTTTGTGCACCCTACATTTGCAGGTTTATGGTCAAAGAAAACAATCACTTGCGCTTCTTGCAGCCGGCAATCTTTTTCCACTGACAACCAAGAAATGGATTTCATCTTTCACAAGCTGTATGGATTTCTTCAAAAACAAGTTATTCCAGAAAGGAAATGAATTCTTGCATTAAACTGAACCAAGCTGTACATGTTTGTCTGAAATGATACATTCGGCACAACAAGACACGGAGAGAGGCACCGCTGGTATTCAGACCCAGGATCGCCTGCTTACTAGGCGGGCACTTTAAGCCACTAGGGAACAGCGCCAGCGGAGCACCGCGCTTTTACAGACACTTGGACACATCTGCGTTCGGTGTGCACTTAACCTGCTCTCTGAGCCCGTTGCCTCCGTCCCATTTAATAGCAGAACTGACGCCAAGAGAAATGATGAGAAATGGCATTTATCGGGCACTTTTCATGTCCAAGGAGTTCAATGCCCTTGACACCTCCCCAAGGTGACAGAGCTGTGCATTCTTTGGCGACACCATTTTTTCTTTTGTTTAATTTCTATACTTATTGATAGAATAAAAACGATATGTCATGTACTGTAAGGGAAATGTCTCTTTTCATGGGGAAAGCTAGCACCAGCAAATGTTGTGTTTAGAAGAAGTGATTTAACATGACACGTGACCTAATTTACCGGAGCAAAAGCTCACCCAGCAAGCCCTGCTTTACTTCTACAGGAGAGAAGTACTGTAGAGTCTGCAAGATGTTCAGCTGGGTAGCTACGTCAGCATGCCTCGGCTGCAAAGGAACAAGTACTAGGTTTATTGCATGCTGAAAAGAGAAGAACGGAAACACAGCGTTTCGACTGTGAGGTCTTCTCACACCTGAAGAAGCCTCACACCTGTAAAAGGCTCCATGGTTTTCTTTCTTCTCTTTTCAACATGGAATACACCTATTGTCTGCAAGATGTGACAATTTCATGGTGTTTTGGAAGAAAACCTTTTTTCTTTGAATTCAAAATCAATCGGAATTTCAGCACAACACATCAACACTTTTTCTGTTTTAAGGAGATGATATTTTAAACCTGACAAAAATAGTAGGAAACACAAGTTTCTTGCTGTGAAAATTTAGATGGGGAAGTGTACTACTAGTAGCAGTGTAGAGCTCTCTGTGGTGGAGTGCAAGCGCATGTTCTATGGGCCAGTGGCGTAATGGATAACGCGTCTGACTTCGGATCAGAAGATTGGAAGTTCGAGTCCTGCCTGGCTCGTGAGGCTTTTAAACCTCTCAGGTTCCTAGGTAACAGGTTGCCGTCATGTATATGAACTATAGAAAAGCATTTGCCACAACCCGTAAATTAGCACGCAAGTGCGGGCTGGTGAACACAGAACTGTATGGAGATCTCCAGCTCCGAGCTCAATTGCAATGAAAAAACATGCAGAACAGAACTGGAGAGCAGCTGAATTTGTGCTCAGTAGGGTGGGGAGGACTCAGCATTGCTATTGTTCTAATTGGCATGAACTGCAGGGGATCTGAATCAGAACATGTCAGTCAGTTTGATCATTGCGTCAGTATGTAGGCCACGTTAATACAGAATTATTACTTTGTCTGTCTCGTCTTTGTATATAGCTGAATGTCCCTGACAATTTCATGTTAGTTTTTAAGAACGACATTGGTGCTAATATATACATATATAGTATATAAGGAACACGTAAAAGTTTAGTCCATGCTGAAAGGATAAGAAAACCGCCACAACGTTTCATCTTGGAATAAATCTTTACTTGTTGTTTTGCAGCCTACCCATTCTGACCTAACTCCTCCCTTGAAATTCCCTAACAGATAAGGGTACGTAACGGCTCATGCGATGCTCAGTTGCAATTTGTCCCAAAACAAACAAGAACAGCAGCTGAGGGTTTGAGTTTGAACATGCACTGTATTAAAGCAGCTTTTATTTCCATTGATAAATGCTAGATATTCCTACAGAGATTCTCCAGGTAAGTAAGCGATTCCTGTTTCTGTTTCTATTTCTGTTTCATATATACAGTATATATATGTTACATGTGTCTCTGCAATAGTATAAATGTGTTATACACTATCAGGGGCTGCTTTTTTGTGCACCTCATCTACAACAAGGGTTTTTTTTTTCATTTATGTTTGTGGACCTTCACCATTTGAGGAAGTGAGTTAGATAAGAAAGTTACAGGTATGGTGAGCAATGACTGACAAAGGCACGTACTGCGTATTCCTTACAGAAGTGTAAGCAATTTGTTCTAAAAAACACCGGCTAAAGTCCAACATCGTTAGCAATCTTATTACTTAAACAGAATTAACATCAATAAACTGTAAGGTGCTGGTACATGCGAGTAGATTTGATCTTCTATTAAACAAAAATGCAATTACAGCTCTAAAAAGGTCAACCTAGACTTCTGTAACAGATCTGTTCAGGTCATCGCTGTTTCTCTGACCTTGTGAGTCTTTGGAATTTTAAAAGTGTATTTTGCTTGCCTTTCATGTGGTCTGTGTACAAGTCACTGTGGCGTATGCGGTCCTACACAGCCTTGCTATAGACGTGACGAGCCTCCGCTATGTTGCAATGGAGAACAGGTTCAGTACGGAGCTGCCGAGAAAATTCAGCTGGAAAGCTCGTTGCAGAAAAGCATCGTTCTCTGTGTCCAGCGGCAAAGCGTCCATCGTGGGTGCTGAAGAATCGATTTCACAGGCTGTGGGTCCAGGCGATTTAGAGTGTTAAAGGTCCCAGTGAAAACGAAACGGCGCCGGTCCTTTTACACGCACGCACGCAACCAAATGCAAAGGACGCCGTAGTCGGCAGGATTTGAACCTGCGCGGGGAGACCCCAACGGATTTCAAGTCCGTCACCTTAACCTCTCGGCCACGACTACAGCAAGCGCCGCGGCCGCTGCCTTCTTGCTACAATCGAACAGGGAGTGCGAGGCGGCGGCGGCAGCGGAGGCAACTTTTTTCAAGTTCGCTCTCCGTTTAAGAAACCTTTTACGCCATACGTGCAAGCACACACACACACACCTCAGAGGACTTAAGGGTGGCTTCAAGTTGGAATGATAAAGTCTCCCCGTTCGGACATGAAAACAGAACGTTCTTAGACAGAAAGCAATCAACAACAGAGACATCTGGACGACGATTTTAGTCACTGCACTTTGAATAGCATTTTTACTCCAGTTACAGGAGATGCACCAATGGCCCTTGACCTACGCTCTTACCAATGCCTTGAACATTCAAACAAAACAGCCCTCAAGTCCTGCGGTTTAATATAACGCTGTTACGTGTCGAGGCAGTATTTGACTCTGTCCTACCGTTGAGACACGGGGCGTATATGGAAATGAACACATGCTACGGATCGTCTCTAATCGGTCCCTACAGTTGGAAGGCTCCTTGAAGCGTGCACCCCCATCATTCATCTTTGCGCATCTGTGAAAGGTAGACTCTTGAGCAATGTTTGAGCCAGCTCTAAGGCAACTAGTGCTATTGGACAGACACCTCTGGAAGATCCTAAGAGTCTCTTAACACCACTTCCAGCAGCAAGCTTAATTGTTCGCTGGAGGTCTCCCACCCAGGTACTGACCAGGCAAAGAATCACCAGTACATTGAATGAGGAAGTTAATCCTGAAATCCAATTACATATCTCAAGGTAAGACAAATCCATAAGAACATGTCTTAGTATTACTTCGTTTACATTAGTATGGCACTGAGTTGGAGCTCCTCTTTAAGCTGTGGTTTAGTTTTGCATTCATGTGTTTCTAGAGCAGTTATTTATGGGGGTGGGTGGGTCTTTCACAGAGGCTCAGGACAAATCCCCCGCCTGAAAGTCTAATGTGTGCGTTCAGACAGTCACAGGTCAAGAGCCAGGCAGGAGGACAATGGACAGAAGAGCCAACGAACTAAAAATAAAAGAACAAATATGAAAAAGCCACCATCTTTTTCTTTTTGACATTTTCCGACTTTCATGCAAGCCAGGACAAAGTTGCTCGTAGCTACTTGTGGATTCAAATACTCTATCGAGTGCTTTGATGAGTTTTTGCAATTTGATTGTCGTCCTATCAGCCTGTTTCTGTTTTTTTTTTTCAATCTTGGGATGGAAAGTATGAGGGAAATGATGGAGCAATCAATAACCGCTCCGGAAAAATGGCAGAATGAAATGGTCCGTCACTAAGGACATTTGTGAAGCAGAGGAGTGACATCACCACAAAGGCGACACATTCTGCTGATGGTTTTGGTGAATAATGATTGAGGTGCGTTAAGAGAAAGGTAGCTGTGTCAGCATGCGTAGGCTGCAAAGGATCAAGCAAAGGTTTACTCCATGCTGAAAAGAGAAGAAAAGAAGCACAACGTTTCGACTGTGGAGCCTTCTGCGCCATCTTCTTTAGCGGTGATGATGTTTACATTGGAAAAACGGAGACATGCGTCCCTGGGTGGGCTTGAACCACCAACCTTTCGGTTAACAGCCGAACGCGCTAACCGATTGCGCCACAGAGACTGACGGCCGCTTGTGCTCCCTACATTTGCAGGTTTATGGTCAAAGAAAACAATCACTTGCGCTTCTTGCAGCCGGCAATCTTTTTCCACTGACAACCAAGAAATGGATTTCATCTTTCACAAGCTGTATGGATTTCTTCAAAAACAAGTTATTCCAGAAAGGAAATGAATTCTTGCATTAAACTGAACCAAGCTGTACATGTTTGTCTGAAATGAGACATTCGGCACAACAAGACACGGAGAGAGGCACCGCTGGTATTCAGACCCAGGATCGCCTGCTTACTAGGCGGGCACTTTAAGCCACTAGGGAACAGCGCCAGCGGAGCACCGCGCTTTTACAGACACTTGGACACATCTGCGTTCGGTGTGCACTTAACCTGCTCTCTGAACCCGTTGCCTCCGTCCCATTTAATAGCAGAACTGACGCCAAGAGAAATGATGAGAAATGGCATTTATCGGGCACTTTTCATGTCCAAGGAGCTCAATGCCCTTGACACCTCCCCAAGGCGACAGAGCTGTGCATTCTTTGGCGACACCATTTTTTCTTTTGTTTAATTTCTATACTTATTGATAGAATAAAAACGATATGTCATGAACTGTAAGGGAAATGTCTCTTTTCATGGGGAAAGCTAGCACCAGCAAATGTTGTGTTTAGAAGAAGTGATTTAACATGACACGTGACCTAATTTACCGGAGCAAAAGCTCACCCAGCAAGCCCTGCTTTACTTCTACAGGAGAGAAGTACTGTAGAGTCTGCAAGATGTTCAGCTGGGTAGCTACGTCAGCATGCCTCGGCTGCAAAGGAACAAGTACTAGGTTTATTGCATGCTGAAAAGAGAAGAACGGAAACACAGCGTTTCGACTGTGAGGTCTTCTCACACCTGAAGAAGCCTCACACCTGTAAAAGGCTCCATGGTTTTCTTTCTTCTCTTTTCAACATGGAATACACCTATTGTCTGCAAGATGTGACAATTTCATGGTGTTTTGGAAGAAAACCTTTTTTCTTTGAATTCAAAATCAATCGGAATTTCAGCACAACACATCAACACTTTTTCTGTTTTAAGGAGATGATATTTTAAACCTGACAAAAATAGTAGGAAACACAAGTTTCTTGCTGTGAAAATTTAGATGGGGAAGTGTACTACTAGTAGCAGTGTAGAGCTCTCTGTGGTGGAGTGCAAGCGCATGTTCTATGGGCCAGTGGCGTAATGGATAACGCGTCTGACTTCGGATCAGAAGATTGGAGGTTTGAGTCCTGCCTGGCTCGTGAGGCTTTTAAACCTCTCAGGTTCCTCGGTAACAGGTTGCCGTCATGTATATGAACTATAGAAAAGCATTTGCCACAACCCGTAAATTAGCACGCAAGTGCGGGCTGGTGAACACAGAACTGTATGGAGATCATCTCCAGCTCCGAGCTCAATTGCAATGAAAAAACATGCAGAACAGAACTGGAGAGCAGCTGAATTTGTGCTCGGTAGGGTGGGGAGGACTCAGCATTGCTATTGTTCTAATTGGCATGAACTGCAGGGGATCTGAATCAGAACATGTCAGTTAGTTTGATCATTGCGTCAGTATGTAGGCCACGTTAATACAGAATTATTACTTTGTCTGTCTCGTCTTTGTATATAGCTGAATGTCCCTGACAATTTCATGTTAGTTTTTAAGAACGACATTGGTGCTAATATATACATATATAGCATATAAGGAACACGTAAAAGTTTAGTCCATGCTGAAAAGATAAGAAAACCGCCACAACGTTTCATCTTGGAATAAATCTTTACTTGTTGTTTTGCAGCCTACCCATTCTGACCTAACTCCTCCCTTGAAATTCCCTAACAGATAAGGGTACGTAACGGCTCATGCGATGCTCAGTTGCAATTTGTCCCAAAACAAACAAGAACAGCAGCTGAGGGTTTGAGTTTGAACATGCACTGTATTAAAGCAGCTTTTATTTCCATTGATAAATGCTAGATATTCCTACAGAGATTCTCCAGGTGAGTAAGCGATTCCTGTTTCTGTTTCTATTTCTGTTTCATATATATATACAGTATATATATGTTACATGTGTCTCTGCAATAGTATAAATGTGTTATACACTATCAGGGGCTGCTTTTTTGTGCACCTCATCTACAACAAGGGTTTTTTTTTCATTTATGTTTGTGGACCTTCACCATTTGAGGAAGTGAGTTAGATAAGAAAGTTACAGGTATGGTGAGCAATGACTGACAAAGGCACGTACTGCGTATTCCTTACAGAAGTGTAAGCAATTTGTTCTAAAAAACACCGGCTAAAGTCCAACATCGTTAGCAATCTTATTACTTAAACAGAATTAACATCAATAAACTGTAAGGTGCTGGTACATGCGAGTAGATTTGATCTTCTATTAAACAAAAATGCAATTACAGCTCTAAAAAGGTCAACCTAGACTTCTGTAACAGATCTGTTCAGGTCATCGCTGTTTCTCTGACCTTGTGAGTCTTTGGAATTTTAAAAGTGTATTTTGCTTGCCTTTCATGTGGTCTGTGTACAAGTCACTGTGGCGTATGCGGTCCTAACCAGCCTTGCTATAGACGTGACGAGCCTCCGCTATGTTGCAATGGAGAACAGGTTCAGTACGGAGCTGCTGAGAAAATTCAGCTGGAAAGCTCGTTGCAGAAAAGCATCGTTATCTGTGTCCAGCGGCAAAGCGTCCATCGTGGGTGCTGAAGAATCGATTTCACAGGCTGCGGGTCCAGGCGATTTAGAGTGTTAAAGGTCCCAGCGAAAACGAAACGGCGCTGGTCCTTTTACACGCACGCACGCAACCAAATGCAAAGGACGCCGTAGTCGGCAGGATTTGAACCTGCGCGGGGAGACCCCAACGGATTTCAAGTCCGTCACCTTAACCACTCGGCCACGACTACAGCAAGCACCGCGGCCGCTGCCTTCTTGCTACAATCGAACAGGGAGTGCGAGGTGGCGGCGGCAGCGAAGGCAACTTTTTTCAAGTTCGCTCTCCGTTTAAGAAACCTTTTACGCCATACGTGCAAGCACACACACACACACCTCAGAGGACTTAAGGGTGGCTTCAAGTTGGAATGATAAAGTCTCCCCGTTCGGACATGAAAACAGAACGTTCTTAGACAGAAAGCAATCAACAACGGAGACATGTGGACGACGATTTTAGTCACTGCACTTTGAATAGCATTTTTACTCCAGTTACAGGAGATGCACCAATGGCCCTTGACCTACGCTCTTACCAATGCCTTGAACATTCAAACAAAACAGCCCTCAAGTCCTGCGGTTATATATAATGCTGTTACGTGTCGAGGCAGTATTTGACTCTGTCCTACCGTTGAGACACGGGGCAGATATGGAAACGAACACATGCTACGGATCGTCTCTAATCGGTCCCTACAGTTGGAAGGCTCCTTGAAGCGTGCACCCCCATCATTCATCTTTGCGCATCTGTGAAAGGTAGACTCTTGAGCAATGTTTGAGCCAGCTCTAAGGCAACTAGTGCTATTGGACAGACACCTCTGGAAGATCCTAAGAGTCTCTTAACACCACTTCCAGCAGCAAGCTTAATTGTTCGCTGGAGGTCTCCCACCCAGGTACTGACCAGGCAAAGAATCACCAGTACATTGAATGAGGAAGTTAATCCTGAAATCCAATTACATATCTCAAGGTAAGACAAATCCATAAGAACATGTCTTAGTATTACTTCGTTTACATTAGTATGGCACTGAGTTGGAGCTCCTCTTTAAGCTGTGGTTAAGTTTTGCATTCATGTGTTTCTAGAGCAGTTATTTATGGGGGTGGGTGGGTCTTCCACAGAGGCTCAGGACAAATCCCCCGCCTGAAAGTCTAATGTGTGCGTTCAGACAGTCACAGGTCAAGAGCCAGGCAGGAGGACAATGGACAGAAGAGCCAACGAACTAAAAATAAAAGAACAGATATGAAAAAGCCACCATCTTTGTCTTTTTGACATTTTCCGACTTTCATACAAGCCAGGACAAAGTTGCTCGTAGCTACTTGTGGATTCAAATACTCTATCGAGTGCTTTGATGAGTTTTTGCAATTTGATTGTCGTCCTGTCAGCCTGTTTCTGTTTTTTTTTTTCAATCTAGGGATGGAAAGTATGAGGGAAATGATGGAGCAATCAATAACCGCTCCGGAAAAATGGCAGAAAGAAATGGTCCGTCACTAAGGACATTTGTGAAGCAGAGGAGTGACATCACCACAAAGGCGACACATTCTGCTGATGGTTTTGGTGAATAATGATTGAGGCGCGTTAAGAGAAAGGTAGCTGTGTCAGCATGCGTAGGCTGCAAAGGATCAAGCAAAGGTTTACTCCATGCTGAAAAGAGAAGAAAAGAAGCACAACGTTTCGACTGTGGAGCCTTCTGCGCCATCTTCTTTAGCGGTGATGATGTTTACATTGGAAAAACGGAGACATGCGTCCCTGGGTGGGCTTGAACCACCAACCTTTCGGTTAACAGCCGAACGCGCTAACCGATTGCGCCACAGAGACTGACGGCCGCTTGTGCTCCCTACATTTGCAGGTTTATGGTCAAAGAAAACAATCACTTGCGCTTCTTGCAGCCGGCAATCTTTTTCCACTGACAACCAAGAAATGGATTTCATCTTTCACAAGCTGTATGGATTTCTTCAAAAACAAGTTATTCCAGAAAGGAAATGAATTCTTGCATTAAACTGAACCAAGCTGTACATGTTTGTCTGAAATGATACATTCGGCACAACAAGACACGGAGAGAGGCACCGCTGGTATTCAGACCCAGGATCGCCTGCTTACTAGGCGAGCACTTTAAGCCACTAGGGAACAGCGCCAGCGGAGCACCGCGCTTTTACAGACACTTGGACACATCTGCGTTCGGTGTGCACTTAACCTGCTCTCTGAGCCCGTTGCCTCCGTCCCATTTAATAGCAGAACTGACGCCAAGAGAAATGATGAGAAATGGCATTTATCGGGCACTTTTCATGTCCAAGGAGTTCAATGCCCTTGACACCTCCCCAAGGTGACAGAGCTGTGCATTCTTTGGCGACACCATTTTTTCTTTTGTTTAATTTCTATACTTATTGATAGAATAAAAACGATATGTCATGTACTGTAAGGGAAATGTCTCTTTTCATGGGGAAAGCTAGCACCAGCAAATGTTGTGTTTAGAAGAAGTGATTTAACATGACACGTGACCTAATTTACCGGAGCAAAAGCTCACCCAGCAAGCCCTGCTTTACTTCTACAGGAGAGAAGTACTGTAGAGTCTGCAAGATGTTCAGCTGGGTAGCTACGTCAGCATGCCTCGGCTGCAAAGGAACAAGTACTAGGTTTATTGCATGCTGAAAAGAGAAGAACGGAAACACAGCGTTTCGACTGTGAGGTCTTCTCACACCTGAAGAAGCCTCACACCTGTAAAAGGCTCCATGGTTTTCTTTCTTCTCTTTTCAACATGGAATACACCTATTGTCTGCAAGATGTGACAATTTCATGGTGTTTTGGAAGAAAACCTTTTTTCTTTGAATTCAAAATCAATCGGAATTTCAGCACAACACATCAACACTTTTTCTGTTTTAAGGAGATGATATTTTAAACCTGACAAAAATAGTAGGAAACACAAGTTTCTTGCTGTGAAAATTTAGATGGGGAAGTGTACTACTAGTAGCAGTGTAGAGCTCTCTGTGGTGGAGTGCAAGCGCATGTTCTATGGGCCAGTGGCGTAATGGATAACGCGTCTGACTTCGGATCAGAAGATTGGAGGTTTGAGTCCTGCCTGGCTCGTGAGGCTTTTAAACCTCTCAGGTTCCTAGGTAACAGGTTGCCGTCATGTATATGAACTATAGAAAAGCATTTGCCACAACCCGTAAATTAGCACGCAAGTGCGGGCTGGTGAACACAGAACTGTATGGAGATCATCTCCAGCTCCGAGCTCAATTGCAATGAAAAAACATGCAGAACAGAACTGGAGAGCAGCTGAATTTGTGCTCGGTAGGGTGGGGAGGACTCAGCATTGCTATTGTTCTAATTGGCATGAACTGCAGGGGATCTGAATCAGAACATGTCAGTTAGTTTGATCATTGCGTCAGTATGTAGGCCACGTTAATACAGAATTATTACTTTGTCTGTCTCGTCTTTGTATATAGCTGAATGTCCCTGACAATTTCATGTTAGTTTTTAAGAACGACATTGGTGCTAATATATACATATATAGCATATAAGGAACACGTAAAAGTTTAGTCCATGCTGAAAAGATAAGAAAACCGCCACAACGTTTCATCTTGGAATAAATCTTTACTTGTTGTTTTGCAGCCTACCCATTCTGACCTAACTCCTCCCTTGAAATTCCCTAACAGATAAGGGTACGTAACGGCTCATGCGATGCTCAGTTGCAATTTGTCCCAAAACAAACAAGAACAGCAGCTGAGGGTTTGAGTTTGAACATGCACTGTATTAAAGCAGCTTTTATTTCCATTGATAAATACTAGATATTCCTACAGAGATTCTCCAGGTGAGTAAGCGATTCCTATTTCTGTTTCATATATATATACAGTATATATATGTTACATGTGTCTCTGCAATAGTATAAATGTGTTATACACTATCAGGGGCTGCTTTTTTGTGCACCTCATCTACAACAAGGGTTTTTTTTTCATTTATGTTTGTGGACCTTCACCATTTGAGGAAGTGAGTTAGATAAGAAAGTTACAGGTATGGTGAGCAATGACTGACAAAGGCACGTACTGCGTATTCCTTACAGAAGTGTAAGCAATTTGTTCTAAAAAACACCGGCTAAAGTCCAACATCGTTAGCAATCTTATTACTTAAACAGAATTAACATCAATAAACTGTAAGGTGCTGGTACATGCGAGTAGATTTGATCTTCTATTAAACAAAAATGCAATTACAGCTCTAAAAAGGTCAACCTAGACTTCTGTAACAGATCTGTTCAGGTCATCGCTGTTTCTCTGACCTTGTGAGTCTTTGGAATTTTAAAAGTGTATTTTGCTTGCCTTTCATGTGGTCTGTGTACAAGTCACTGTGGCGTATGCGGTCCTACACAGCCTTGCTATAGACGTGACGAGCCTCCGCTATGTTGCAATGGAGAACAGGTTCAGTACGGAGCTGCCGAGAAAATTCAGCTGGAAAGCTCGTTGCAGAAAAGCATCGTTATCTGTGTCCAGCGGCAAAGCGTCCATCGTGGGTGCTGAAGAATCGATTTCACAGGCTGCGGGTCCAGGCGATTTAGAGTGTTAAAGGTCCCAGCGAAAACGAAACGGCGCTGGTCCTTTTACACGCACGCACGCAACCAAATGCAAAGGACACCGTAGTCGGCAGGATTTGAACCTGCGCGGGGAGACCCCAACGGATTTCAAGTCCGTCACCTTAACCACTCGGCCACGACTACAGCGAGCACCGCGGCCGCTGCCTTCTTGCTACAATCGAACAGGGAGTGCGAGGTGGCGGCGGCAGCGGAGGCAACTTTTTTCAAGTTCGCTCTCCGTTTAAGAAACCTTTTACGCCATACGTGCAAGGACACACACACACACACCTCAGAGGACTTAAGGGTGGCTTCAAGTTGGAATGATAAAGTCTCCCCGTTCGGACATGAAAACAGAACGTTCTTAGACAGAAAGCAATCAACAACGGAGACATGTGGACGACGATTTTAGTCACTGCACTTTGAATAGCATTTTTACTCCAGTTACAGGAGATGCACCAATGGCCCTTGACCTACGCTCTTACCAATGCCTTGAACATTCAAACAAAACAGCCCTCAAGTCCTGCGGTTATATATAATGCTGTTACGTGTCGAGGCAGTATTTGACTCTGTCCTACCGTTGAGACACGGGGCAGATATGGAAACGAACACATGCTACGGATCGTCTCTAATCGGTCCCTACAGTTGGAAGGCTCCTTGAAGCGTGCACCCCCATCATTCATCTTTGCGCATCTGTGAAAGGTAGACTCTTGAGCAATGTTTGAGCCAGCTCTAAGGCAACTAGTGCTATTGGACAGACACCTCTGGAAGATCCTAAGAGTCTCTTAACACCACTTCCAGCAGCAAGCTTAATTGTTCGCTGGAGGTCTCCCACCCAGGTACTGACCAGGCAAAGAATCACCAGTACATTGAATGAGGAAGTTAATCCTGAAATCCAATTACATATCTCAAGGTAAGACAAATCCATAAGAACATGTCTTAGTATTACTTCGTTTACATTAGTATGGCACTGAGTTGGAGCTCCTCTTTAAGCTGTGGTTTAGTTTTGCATTCATGTGTTTCTAGAGCAGTTATTTATGGGGGTGGGTGGGTCTTCCACAGAGGCTCAGGACAAATCCCCCGCCTGAAAGTCTAATGTGTGCGTTCAGACAGTCACAGGTCAAGAGCCAGGCAGGAGGACAATGGACAGAAGAGCCAACGAACTAAAAATAAAAGAACAGATATGAAAAAGCCACCATCTTTGTCTTTTTGACATTTTCCGACTTTCATACAAGCCAGGACAAAGTTGCTCGTAGCTACTTGTGGATTCAAATACTCTATCGAGTGCTTTGATGAGTTTTTGCAATTTGATTGTCGTCCTGTCAGCCTGTTTCTGTTTTTTTTTTTCAATCTAGGGATGGAAAGTATGAGGGAAATGATGGAGCAATCAATAACCGCTCCGGAAAAATGGCAGAAAGAAATGGTCCGTCACTAAGGACATTTGTGAAGCAGAGGAGTGACATCACCACAAAGGCGACACATTCTGCTGATGGTTTTGGTGAATAATGATTGAGGCGCGTTAAGAGAAAGGTAGCTGTGTCAGCATGCGTAGGCTGCAAAGGATCAAGCAAAGGTTTACTCCATGCTGAAAAGAGAAGAAAAGAAGCACAACGTTTCGACTGTGGAGCCTTCTGCGCCATCTTCTTTAGCGGTGATGATGTTTACATTGGAAAAACGGAGACATGCGTCCCTGGGTGGGCTTGAACCACCAACCTTTCGGTTAACAGCCGAACGCGCTAACCGATTGCGCCACAGAGACTGACGGCCGCTTGTGCTCCCTATATTTGCAGGTTTATGGTCAAAGAAAACAATCACTTGCGCTTCTTGCAGCCGGCAATCTTTTTCCACTGACAACCAAGAAATGGATTTCATCTTTCACAAGCTGTATGGATTTCTTCAAAAACAAGTTATTCCAGAAAGGAAATGAATTCTTGCATTAAACTGAACCAAGCTGTACATGTTTGTCTGAAATGATACATTCGGCACAACAAGACACGGAGAGAGGCACCGCTGGTATTCAGACCCAGGATCGCCTGCTTACTAGGCGGGCACTTTAAGCCACTAGGGAACAGCGCCAGCGGAGCACCGCGCTTTTACAGACACTTGGACACATCTGCGTTCGGTGTGCACTTAACCTGCTCTCTGAGCCCGTTGCCTCCGTCCCATTTAATAGCAGAACTGACGCCAAGAGAAATGATGAGAAATGGCATTTATCGGGCACTTTTCATGTCCAAGGAGTTCAATGCCCTTGACACCTCCCCAAGGTGACAGAGCTGTGCATTCTTTGGCGACACCATTTTTTCTTTTGTTTAATTTCTATACTTATTGATAGAATAAAAATGATATGTCATGTACTGTAAGGGAAATGTCTCTTTTCATGGGGAAAGCTAGCACCAGCAAATGTTGTGTTTAGAAGAAGTGATTTAACATGACACGTGACCTAATTTACCGGAGCAAAAGCTCACCCAGCAAGCCCTGCTTTACTTCTACAGGAGAGAAGTACTGTAGAGTCTGCAAGATGTTCAGCTGGGTAGCTACGTCAGCATGCCTCGGCTGCAAAGGAACAAGTACTAGGTTTATTGCATGCTGAAAAGAGAAGAACGGAAACACAGCGTTTCGACTGTGAGGTCTTCTCACACCTGAAGAAGCCTCACACCTGTAAAAGGCTCCATGGTTTTCTTTCTTCTCTTTTCAACATGGAATACACCTATTGTCTGCAAGATGTGACAATTTCATGGTGTTTTGGAAGAAAACCTTTTTTCTTTGAATTCAAAATCAATCGGAATTTCAGCACAACACATCAACACTTTTTCTGTTTTAAGGAGATGATATTTTAAACCTGATAAAAATAGTAGGAAACACAAGTTTCTTGCTGTGAAAATTTAGATGGGGAAGTGTACTACTAGTAGCAGTGTAGAGCTCTCTGTGGTGGAGTGCAAGCGCATGTTCTATGGGCCAGTGGCGTAATGGATAACGCGTCTGACTTCGGATTAGAAGATTGTAGGTTCGAGTCCTGCCTGGCTCGTGAGGCTTTTAAACCTCTCAGGTTCCTCGGTAACAGGTTGCCGTCATGTATATGAACTATAGAAAAGCATTTGCCACAACCCGTAAATTAGCACGCAAGTGCGGGCTGGTGAACACAGAACTGTATGGAGATCATCTCCAGCTCCGAGCTCAATTGCAATGAAAAAACATGCAGAAAAGAACTGGAGAGCAGATGAATTTGTGCTCAGTAGGGTGGGGAGGACTCAGCATTGCTATTGTTCTAATTGGCATGAACTGCAGGGGATCTGAATCAGAACATGTCAGTTAGTTCGATCATTGCGTCAGTATGTAGGCCAAGTTAATACAGAATTATTACTTTGTCTGTCTCGTCTTTGTATATAGCTGAATGTCCCTGACAATTTCATGTTAGTTTTTAAGAACGACATTGGTGCTAATATATACATATATAGCATATAAGGAACACGTAAAAGTTTAGTCCATGCTGAAAAGATAAGAAAACCGCCACAACATTTCATCTTGGAATAAATCTTTACTTGTTGTTTTGCAGCCTACCCATTCTGACCTAACTCCTCCCTTGAAATTCCCTAACAGATAAGGGTACGTAACGGCTCATGCGATGCTCAGTTGCAATTTGTCCCAAAACAAACAAGAACAGCAGCTGAGGGTTTGAGTTTGAACATGCACTGTATTAAAGCAGCTTTTATTTCCATTGATAAATGCTAGATATTCCTACAGAGATTCTCCAGGTGAGTAAGCGATTCCTGTTTCTGTTTCTATTTCTGTTTCATATATATATATACAGTATATATACAGTATTGTACTATTATTATATAATTCGTTACACTGTGGCTGTGTTGTGTGTGTTAAGCTGCTGTTGCACTGCAATTTCCCTCACGGGATCAATAAAGTATCTATCTATAAGAAGACATTACCAACAACGACCACAAGATGGAGATATTGTCTAGACATTACCAACAACGACCACAAGATGGAGATATTGTCCAAAGAGGCAAGAAGGGCAAAGCCGCGATAAGGTAAAATCATTTTTTGTAAGAGATTGGTGTCAGAATGCACATCCGTATCCCAAACAGAATCTCTAGTAAAATATGATCATTTGTGAAACAGGCAAATGAGTGTCTGCTACAATATGATTGCTACAGATGCAGCCATTCAAAATGTGCGGGCGATACTGCATTATTTTCCGGTACGCTGTACGCAGTCTACCGCGAGTTACCGGTAAATACCGCTAGCAAAATAATAGTATCCGGAATTTCCGCAAGGTGGAGCTAATAAAGCTCAACTTCTCATGTTTGAGCTGTAGCCATCAAAGTCTTTAATGAAGATATTACTAATAGTATTAATAATAAATGACCTTGGACAAGCTGTAAACTCAAAGTATTGCCCTGGTCCACATTATTTTTTTCACTGACCTTCTTTGTAAAAGTAACACCACAGCATTTCGCAATCACGCATTTTTTTCCAATCATGCAAAGTACAGTAATTTTTGAGAATCGATTCACCATGCCTTTCACATGCTCATAAAAGAGATTGATTTAGGAACATAAACATATTACCGTATGCAAACTGTACTGTATACAGTTTGTATATGTATATGTATATGTATATGTATATTTAATGTCTTAACTGTGCCCGTTTAAGTATTGAATATTTATATGGAATTTTACCACTGAAGGGAAATCTTAGTGCCTGAGCATAAAAAGAATAGGAGCGTAATGCAACGCGTGTGAAGGCCATAAACGATATTAATTTTGGAACATAAACATACAGTATATGGCTGGTCTCGGTACTTTAAAGAAAACATACACGAAACATGGTTTCATTATGACCAGAATCGGTCTTGAGATATTTTTAACTTGATTTACAGTATTTGAGAGGTATGTCTTGACACCGATACTACGTAAATACTCCTCACGTATATGTTTCTAGGTTTATATTATGCATTTCATACGGTCAAATTGCTTTTGAGCAACTGATGAGAAGCGCGAAACGGTATGCCCAGGGCGTTTTAGTTTTTGTTTTGTTTTAATGCAGTGCAGTGGATTGATTAGAGATATCAAGTACATACAAGTCATTTTTTAAATGTTGTAGTTCGTCTTGTAAAAATGTTACGAGTACATCATCTGTCAACAATTACACAGGTTCTGTTTCCATATTGCGGTTTTTGGTTACGTAATACTATTTTCTAATTTCACGTTGTGAATATATGATTTGGGCAAACAGAGCCGCAAAGAAGTACATTATGGGTTGTTGTTGTTTTTTTGCAGTTTTATCTAAAATAAGCGATGCTTAAACCTTTGTCTGATTCTTGTGAAACTATCCACACGACAGTTACCTAGGAGTTGACTTCAGTGATGTCACTGATGGGATGTTTCTAAAAATCCATCCTCTGTAAAACATCTTCTCTAGTTGTTCTGCATATGTATTCGCTAATGAAGCTGTGTGTTCTGAGCCTGGTTCTCTACATTTCTGTATGAACCAGCTTAGAGGGCTAAAGACAGCTTGTGTTTAAATTGAGTGTAAGGTAATTTATGCTTCTAAAGTCATGGTCAGCATTTATTATTGTACTGTGCTGTAAACTTCTTCTGTGCCTAATTACATTATTTTATAGTCGATAATGTTTCTGTAGTGCTTTTTCAGCCCTCAGCATGTGACTGCGCTGGTGGTGCTGTGGGTTAGGTTCCTGACTCCTATGTCACATGGTCTGTGGTTGAATCTCATGGAACTATGACTTTAATTTTTAACAAACATTTCTTTGAAAAAATGAAACATTTCCCTTGGTCAGAGATTAAATAAAACCTCACTCGCATCAAAACAAATTTATATTTCTAAATATCACAACATGATCGAATTTACGTCTTTTTAATAACAATGAATAGTCACCTATGCGTTACAAAATAAACATTTATATTGATTTGAATCGAGTTTTGATTTAAATCGTAAACGCGTGTTTAAAGGCGATATACTGTATAAAAGCGCTGATTCTTATGGAATGTGTTTGGCCGGGGATTCAAAAAAATTATTTTTTTTAATCGCGTATCTAAGGAAAATTGCAGTATAACTTTGTTCATGCACAAACAGTGGCATGTTACATTATAATTTGGGTGTCTCCTCTTGCCAGAAAGCTCTAAATTGGATTTTGAGTGCGGTTTTTGACTTTTTCTAAATTGCAACCCATAAATAAAGCTGATACAGTTTAGACTTACTGTATTCTAAACTGTATTACAACATCACATTGGACAATGCAACGTAAATTGCAAAAATGCACTTGGAATCTGTCCAAGCCCTACTACGAAAATTATTAAAACTGCGACACTTATCATTCATCTTTAAATAAACTTTATTTTATATAGCGTTTTAAGCGAATAGGTAATTAGATTGCTCATAAACCTAATCGCTTTTTCTACATAAACACAGCGTGATTGCTCTCTGAAAATGCTTTTTTCTTTATATTTAGGCTCAGATTTCAACTATAGATTGTATTATTATAAACTTTCTTGGAAAAATGTCTTTTATGTAAACCATGTTTGCTATTAATTCATTTAGGGCTAAAATACGTTCATTGTCTTCCAATCGAGTCGAGTTGACATTGGAAGCTTGCCACGCCCGGACTGTTATACCAACGCATTAGCATGTTGAAGCGATTTCATTGAGGAGGCCATCTACTAGTTAACACTGTACTTCCTACTTTGAAAACACCTGTGAAATTGGTTTAATTCGTCACAGCCAGCACTCCGGCAGAGAGGGGGGTTGTACTCGTTAATGTCTGATGACATACAAGTGGAAAGATTACAGATTTTAATCGTTTTTTTTCTGAACCAGGGAAAATCTGATCATGTTTCTCTATAACAATAATAAAAAACTTTATTTTAAATTATTTTACATATCCCGCTTGCACATCGCACGACTTTAATAAATCTATTCTTTATTAATACTAAATAAATAATACTAAAAATACTACAGCAAAGAGGTCACTTGATTTTTGGAATAATTCCAAATAGCACAATGATCCACTGGCATTCCTGAAGTCTGTTTAGTGCATAATCTTCCAAATACAATCACTAAGCAATTATAAGAATTATACCATCCTATTTCTTTGTGATGTCCTGTAAAAACTAAACCTATTTTTATAAGGCTTTTACTCAAAAGGTTTCCAAACACACAAAGCATTTGTGAAGTACTATAGTATTTCTAAAGGTTACTGGTACAACATCAATCATTAAAGCTTAACAATAAAGTTTAGATTGCTGACTATGGACTAACTACATTAACTAACTGCAATGCAACATTATACATTTTACAAGAATATCTGGTTGAATTCTTGCATTTGTAGCCAATTTAATGCGAGAGAAATAAGCCAATTTAATTATTTCACAAAAAATAATGTAATATAAAATGGATGTTTTTAACTTTATTGTAGTGTTTTAGAAACTAATATGTCTTCAAAAATGGTTGTTTTTCACTCCTAGGAATGAAAGCTGTTGTTATATGATGTTTATTTTCAAATTTGGAAAAATCAAAGGATTCTAGCTTTCTCCCCTTGCAGGCATCGGACACAGAGAACCTCATGGTTTTCCTAAAAATCATTTTTTATGTTCCCTGGTGTTCCAAACTTAGTTTTAATTTGTTATTATGTTAAAAACAGGGTAATAAATTTCTAATTGGACTATAAATAATGTCATATTGTCTGCTATAAAACTGATGTTTTCAACTCTATTGTAGAGATTCTAGAATCATCTAATAGAGAATTGAAATAAAAAAAGGGCATAAGAAAACATTACCAACAACGACCACAAGATGGAGATATTGTCTAGACATTACCAACAACGACCACAAGATGGAGATATTGTCCAAAAAGGCAAGAAGGGCAAAGCCGCGATAAGGTAAAATCATTTTTTGAAAGAGATTGCTGTCAGAATGCACAACTGAATCCCAAACAGAATCTCTAGTCAAATATGATCATTTGTGAAACAGGCAAATGAGTCTCTCAGGTGCCCATTGCTCATTTTCAGACACATTTATGCAATACTTTCACCATGCGTTGAGCAATAGGGATTAAAGATACCAGAGGTAAGGTTTAAAAGTGATTCTGAGGTGCAACACATCAGCAATACAGCTAGGCATCTGAAATGCGGGGTTTGAGAGCCCTTCAGGGAACACCGTACCCTAAAGGTACCAGAAGTCCAGTAGTATAAGCATTAAGTCACTGTCACCCCTGTTACAATGTGATTGCTACATATCTTCATTTCTTTGGTTTTTAAGGAGTAAGAGTGCAGGGGGTCTAAATCTGCGATCCAGTGTGTTGAAGTATTTCACAACATTACCTGTAGCCCGTATGGAAATAAATACTAATTCTGATTATTGCCCTGGGCATGTACCAATAAATCACTGAGCATATATATATATATCACTGTGTTGAAGCTAGAGACCTGTATGTAATATTATGGTGCTAAAATGTCATTTTCACATATATTAATGTAATAAATGATTGCTTATGCTTTATAAACAAATCTAATTAAAATAAATGATTAAGTTTTGTATTTATCTTGTACCATAGAACATGATTTTCTTTGTATTTCAAGCCCACAAAGTGTCCAAATGACGCACTACATGATATAAGGAAGATTATCACATGCATATCGGTATTATCTTTCTTATGAAAATGCATTCCTTTCATTACCTTTTACTTTTTAAAATGAACTCAAATTGTGTATAATGTAATAATTTAAGTAGAAGTGCTTCACTGTTCTATGCCGTCTGGAAATAAATCCTCAGACTACTTACTGCCCTGGGCATGTACCAATAAATTACAGGAGCACATCTATATATCACTGCGTTGAAGCAGGAGACACACAATCACTGCAAACACATCCTAAATACAGTGTTCTAGCACCTTTGACCTCATCCAGAACATATCATTTCTTGAAAGGGATTGCTGTCCGAATGCACATCTGAATCCCAAACAGAATCTCTAGTAAAATACGATCATTTGTGAAACAGGCAAATGACTGTCTCAGGGGCCCATTCCTCATTCTCAAGACACATGTATGCAGTACGTACACCATGCATTGAGCAATAGGGATTAAAGACACCACAGCTAAGGTTAGAAGTCATTCTGACTATATTCTAAAATATTGGACTCATATTCTTATGATGGCAGACATGATGCTGCGTTTAAAACCGGGGTTAATGGACATTATATGACTGTCAATTCTGTTTTGTTTTGGAGACTCTTGGCTGCCTATATGGTACACTGCAGCGTGAAGGAATTATTTTCCAAAACTGTGTCAGCTCAAAAGTTGTAAGAGAACCTCTCCAGCTGCTTTAACTCTCTTCATTTTTGTCATTTAATTGTCCGTCGGCACTATGTGGCAGCGTTGCATGACAACCCCTCTCACCACGGAAAGGAACCTAACAGCTTTGGTAAGAGAGTAGAAAAGGACCTGGCCAGTAAGGGGCACGAACCCGTGACTTTGGCGTTATTAGCACCATGCTCTAACCAACTGAGCTAACCGGCCTCACGACAGTGGCTCTCTCTGTGCTGCAAAAAATCGAACTCAGGGAATTTCTTTTGCCCTCCTTTGAATAGAAAGCCGTGTAATTCAGTGTACGGGCTTTCTCATGCAGTTTCATGGTTCTTGTAACCCAAATCCTACACTGGCCTGAAGTGCCCCCCATTTCACAGAATTTTTCAGCTGATTTAAAATGTACCTAAAGGAGAAGCATTATTGAAGACGATCAATTACCAAGAGCTTTTGTCAAAGGTTTTGGTGGTCATTTTTAATGACCACAGAGCGCTGTGACCTCGGTTTTACATCTCATCCAAAAGACAGCGCCCTTTTACAACACAGTGTCTCCGTCACTATGCTGGGGCATTGGGACCCGCACAGACCTCAGGGTGAGCGCCCCACCGCCGGCACCATTAACACCGCTTCCAGCTGGAAGCTTTGTTTTTCCCTGTAGCTCACCCTCATCCGGGTACTGACCTGGCTCACACCTGCTTAGCTTCAGTGGGTTTTCAGTTGCGAGTTGCAAGGGGATGCAAGTGATGGAGCAGCTCGCTGCAAAAGCCACTGCATTGGCCGGGAATCAAAGCCGAGCCTCCCGCGTGGCAGGCGAGAATTCTACCACTGAACCACCAACGCTCAGAACCCGGGCCTTCAAAAAAGACGCTTTTTTGGTGCTCTGTGCAAAAAGCGTCGACATCTGCTTCCAGCTGTAAAATGCCATTCGCGGACGCTGAAGAACTTATTTGCAAGGGAGCGGGTACAAGCAATTTGGCATTTTAAAACCACCAGGAACACCGAACAGGCGCGCTTCTTTGCTTGCGCCGAAACACAACGACAGGAGGTGGACAACGTAGTCGGCAGGATTCGAACCTCTTTCTGTCTATTATATACTAAATGTTCTCTTGTCTGTCTCTTGTTTGTATAGAACTGAATGTCCCTGACAATGTACTGTTAGTTTTAATTGAAGAAAGGCATTTGTGTTCAAATATATCAGACAAGTTTACGTAACTGCTCATGCGACACTCAGTTGTAATTAGTCAAGAAATAAAGTCGAACAACAGCTGCGGGTTTGATTCTGAACGTATCAGATTGCAGCACCTTTTACTTCCATTGACAAATGATAGAGATTCGAAGAGAGATCCTTCAGACCAGCAAGCAAACCCACGGCTATTTCGGTTTTCTATCTAGGCAACGTTGGTGTCTGCAATAGCATACATGAAAGCGTGATGCAATTTCTGTGGCTAAATTTGTTGCACGTCATGCACAGTAAGAGTGTTTCTAACACCAAATAAAAAGTCAACAATTAGCGATTACGCCTTCTCCTCAGTTAACCCACTGAAACCCTTGCTGTTAACAGTTCTTTAATGCATGCTTTACGAGCACCTACATATTGTGTCGGTTCTTTCAGTTTTATTCATTAGGTTTTCAAAGGCATAAGTAGAACACCAGAGGTGCGAACGCAAGATGTGTGGTTATTTGAAGAACTCATTTCCATGGCAGCGGGGCCAAGCTATTTAGTGTTTTTATAGTACCAGAGAAGGAGAAGCGGCACTTCACCTTTGCCGCGCAGGCACAAGGAGACGTGCGGCAGACGCCGTAGTCGGCAAGATTTGAACCTGCATGGGGAGTCCCCAACGGATTTCGAGTCCATCGCCTTAACCACTCGGCCACGACTACAGCGAGTTCACCATCGCCGCATTCCTCCTTTAATCTAACACGGAGTGCGACGTGGCTGCGGAAACCTTTTCAAAGTCGCTCTCCGTTAAAAAAAAATAATACCTTTGACAAAATACGTGCCGGCAGACAGACACGCCTCAGAGGGTTTAAGGCTGGCTTCATGTCGGAATGATAAAGTCTCCCCGTCCGGACATGAAAATGCCACTTTGTTACACACAAAAAAAGAATCAACAACAGAGAAATGCCCACAAGCATTTGAAAAGCCGCACCACGTCGCACTTGAAATAGCTCTTACATTAGTGGTAGACACAGGAATCGCATTTTTATTTACGCTCTTACCAACGCGATGGAAAGCAAAACAAAGCAAAGCAGAGCAAAACAAAACGAACAAACGAAAACCCTGCACATAACGCCGTTACGTGCCCAAGTGGTATTGTACGTCATCCTAGCACTGCACCCCGGGGCGTACGGTACATGGGAACGAGCACACGCCACGAATCGTCTCGAATCACTCCCTACAGCTGTAAGGCACCTTGAAGCGTGCACCCCCAACATTCTTCTTTGCGCATCTGTGAAAGGTAAACTCTTGAGCAAACTCTGAACCAGCTCTAAGGAAACTAATCCGATTAGACGTTACTTTGACTCATCTTCTTACGCTCAGTGCCGGATTGCTCAAACTCCAGCTAGGGTTAGGGTTAGCATTCCCACGCTACTTAGACACTTTGTTTACGCTCAGTGCTGGATTTTGGGAACTTCAGGACGAGTGGGAATTTTCTCCTATCTGTCCATTCTGTTTTGTTTTGGAGACTCTTGGCTGCCTATGTTGTACAGTGCCGCGTGAAGGAAACATTTTCCAAAACTGTGTCAGCTCAAGAGTTGTAAGAAAACCTCTCCAGCTGCTACAACTCTCTTCATTTTTGTCATTTAATGTGACACTCGATGTATAACTGGAGCCTCACATATGCAAATGGTGCGGCTCCAGTTCGACACCCAGTTCGACACCACTTTACAGTATATGACAAAAGCATGGCAAACTGTGCCGGACCAGCAGATAACTTCCGCTTATTTTGACCATATTAAACATTGGAAATCTTCCCACTTGCATTTGTGACACTTGATTTTGGCTCCACCTAAGAAACTCTTAAATCTTCTAACACTTTTCTCTTCTCCCGCAACACACTTGTCTGTCGGCACTATGTGGAAGCGTTGCATGACAACCCATCTCACCACGGAAAGGAACCTAACAGCTTTGGTAAGAGAGTAGAATTACCTGAAGAACTGCTTTCCATGGAAGCAGGACCAAGCGATGTAGCATTTTTATAGTACCAGGAAAGGAGAAGCGGCACTTCGCCTTTGCCACACAGGCACAAGGCGACGTGCAGCAGACGCCGTAGTCAGCAGGATTCGAACCTGAGCAGGGAGTCCTCAATGGATTTCAAGTCCATCGCCTTAACTCTTCGGCCACAACTACAGTGAGCTCGCCGCCGCCGCATTCCTCCTCCGGAGTGCGAGGTGTCTGCGGAAACCTTTTTAAAGTCGCTCTCCGTTAAAAAAAAAATACCTTTCACAAGATACATGCCGGCAGACAGACACGCCTCAGAGGGTTTAAGGCTGGCTTCACGTTCAAATGATAAAGTCTCACCGTCCGGATGTCAAAATGCAACTTTGGCATACAGAAAAAAAACATCAACAAACCACAAATGTGGACAAGGATTTTACAAGCTGCACCACACTGCACTTTCAAAAGCATTTACATTCGTGTTAGACGCAGGAATTGTCCTTGTTTTGCGCGCTTACGAACGCCATACAAATAAAACAGGTCTACGGGTCTGAAACCTGCTCCACGGAAAACAGTTCTGTTGCGCTTTTGATCAAAGGGAGATTCTCTGTTCTTACTTTTTCATGACATAACACCCAAAGGGGCTTCTTTGGAGCTGGATTCCAACCAGCATCCTAAAGTTTCTTGGTCGTATCCTTTACAGTCCTCTGTTCGGTCGACATGGAACAGAAGGGGGCAGCTTTCCTCACACATACAGTGCAGTTCTGCATCAGACCTCTAACTCGTTTCCTTAGCTTGGATTTAAGCCACGAAGCAGGCTTCTACTGTATAAACGTCTAGAGGAATCACAAACTATTTGAGAGGCCATCATCCCAGGGGGAACTGACAAAGTCTATCCCTAAACACCTAGCGCAGTCTCTCGAGAGACTGTCAAAAATCGCTTTCTCCGTTTGTGCTGCAAGTAAGTGAAAATGCGGTCTCAACCCAGAGCCACTTGGCAGCAGCGGCACGTAAATACTGTTACTGCCACTGCTCGATACCGACGTTAGCCTACTATACCATGTTCAGCCACCGCTAGAAAATGTACAGCTCTAGTACTGGAGCAAACAGAAGGAGGGCCAACATCTAACAGGCACACGTGTCAGACATAGAGAGCGCCGAGGATGGGATTCGAACCCATGCGTGCAGAGCACAATGGATTAGCAGTCCATCGCCTTAACCACTCGGCCACCTCGTCAATGAGACTGGGCTGTCCAGACACGGGTTGGCACGCTCCAGATGATCTTTTTCTTTTTTTTCCCTCGTACTCGAGGGTCCTTTTCCTGTTCCACATGCGATTTCAACATTTTCCTTGGGAGATGTCAAGCCAGCAAGCCACTGCTGTGGTTCAGTGGCCAGTGTGGAGTTCAGTGGCCCTGTTGTACACAGAAAGCACATTGAGCTCCTTGGACATGAAAAGTTCCAGATAAAAGCCATTTGTCATCCTTTCTCTTGGTGTCGATGTTGCTATTGTATGTAAAGGTGGCAACTTGCTCAGCGAGCAGGCGGAGCACACACCGAATGCAGATGTGTCTGAGTGGTGTGTCCAAGTGGCTGCAAAAAAACAGCACTCCCGGGGCGCCGTGGCTTAGTTGGTTAAAGCGCCTGTCTAGTAAACAAGAAATCCTGGGTCCGAATCCCAGCGGTGCCTTTTTTTGTGCTGTGTTCTCGAACAGAACTGGTCATTTTGGACAACCGCATACGCCTAGACTTAATTAAATGCAAGTATTCATTTCCTGTCTTGAACGACTTGTTTTTCTTAAAATGGATGCAACTTGCAAAACATGAAATACAAACCTCGCTAATCAGCGCTCGCGGCTGGCAAAAAAAAAAGAAGTCAGCAATGTTTTTTTTCTTTAACCTTAACCCTGCTAATGGAGAAGAGTTAAACGACCGAGTCTATGCAGCTTAAACGGTGCTCACGTCGGGTTCTTAGCTGAAAGGGTGATAAATCCCGCTCACCCCAGTCCTTAATCTTTTAAAAGGATACAAAATTGAACCTAGTCGCCACATCACATACATCCTGTTCAACGATAAAAAGGTGACATCTATCCTCGATCCAGAGTAAATCCCACGTTGAGGGCATATTTTTTTCCACTTTACCATGAGTCGGGCTCGGCTGCACAGAGGCGAGAGCAGAGCAATGAGGTCACGGGGACAGGAGAGCCACACGCTGGCGGTTTAAACACGCGGAAGAAAACTGAGGGATCCACAGTATGTGGACCCTCCGTGCGCCATCAGTCCGCACTCCGGACTCTGAATCCTGCCATCCGAGTTAAGATCTCGGCGGAACCTGAGGCGCAGTTCTTTCTTAAAACGTAATCTGGTGAGCATTTCTAGAATCGTACTTGTATAGATGCAGCCTTTAATGTGTTGCTAGGTTAAAATTGATGACTTCTTGAACTTCAGTAGGCAACTGCCCTCTTGATTTTGGATTTAATTTCTTTATTACAGGGGCGCTTTTATGAAGACCGAGTCATGTTCAGGTACTTTGCTTGATGGAGGAAGCATATTTCGGACTCTGTGATCTGCTCACCTGGAAAGGTCTGCTGTACTACTACAAGAGAGAAGTAGAGTCTGGAAGAATGGACAATTTTATGATGCTTTGGAAGATAATGTTTTTTTTTTCTTTGAAATTGAAATGAATCAGAATATCAGTGCAAAAGACAAACTCTTGGTTTGGTTTAAAGAGATATGGTTTTAAAACAGACAAAATGTAGAAAACAGGTGTTTCTCACTTTTGGAAGAGAATGGACCGGGGGTAATATTTTACAAGTTATATAATAGTAAAATATTATATAATAGGGGTAATAGTCGCGAGGGGCTTCAGCTTTTTCGTGCTTAATATGGTGCGCTGTGGCCACGGCAGATATGGGATCTATAAAAGCCGAAAATTCTCCGATCATTGCCTGACACAGCTCCTCAAAGCTATTACAGACCTCAGGTCCTTGTCTAGACATCCACTCGTGGACCGCTCGGCTGGTAGTTTTCCTTACTAACATAGCCTTTTCCTGTTCGGACGCTTCGGGCATAAAGTGCAAAGTATATCTCAGCTCATCAATGTAGGTCTCCACATTATTCCCTGACACTGTCGGGTCAAACCTTTCTACATCTTTGGCTAACTGCCTCAGGGAGTGGAGGTTAATTTTTACAGTTTCTCCGTGGGCAGGGAGACGGCCGTGATCAGGAGCAGGGGGTCTATGCCTGAATTGAATCGCCCTTGCGTCTCGCGCAGGACTCGGCGATCTCCCCCATGCCGATCCGACCACAGACCCTGGCCGGGAGAAACCTCCTGGGTGAGCGCTCCGGGCTGCTAGGTGGGCTGGCATGTAAGTGGGATCTAGCCTGTTTTGCTTCCAGTACGGCAGCATCTAACTCCTTTTGCCTTTCCTGGCTGAGCTCATTTAAACTCTCAATTTCTTTTTCTTTTTCTTTCAATCTCGCTTCTAGGTCTCTCCTAGCTACCTCAGCCGCAGTTTCTCTAGCAGACAGGTCATCTAATTTACCTAAAACTTCCCTGAGTCTGTCTTCACTTTCCTCACTTTTCACTCTCTTTTCTCTGATTATATCCAACAACTCAACTCGCTCCGCCTTATATCTTTCTAGCTTTCCCTGAAGCGTTTGAAACTTTGTCAGCTCGGACAAAGACAGTTCCAGCTGTTTAGCTAGATTTAAGGCGAAACTAGATAGGACCTGAACTGCGTTCACAGACCCTCCTGTGTTAAGCTGGTTCGCTACCTTAGCTACTAAATCTACTTGCAGCTTCTCAATATCATCAAAGTTCAACTTTTCGATACCGCTCCAGTAACCAGGATTGTCGTCGCTAGAAATAGTACTTATAAGCGACTCCACTTCAGACATTTTAGCAGCCATTGTCATTACGTCAGAGAAACTTTAAGAGTATTACTTTTTTTCCTTTTACCAAAATACAGTATGGAATCTAAACACCCGAGCAGATGGATTTCCAATCAGCACACGTTACACTAAACGCTAGAAAACAGGGGGATTTCTTTACGCAGTTATCAGCACACCCGGTATTCGCGTATAAAAGCCACGGTGCTGTGCTGAACTTGAACTCACAGCAACATCAGTTATTCTGTGCGATTGAGTCTCATTTCATTCTAAACTCGCCCACCCAGGGACGCCATTAAATGTAGTGGTTTGATGGGTTTACTGAGACACTTATTAATTGTAGCAGTAATCACGAGGTTGTTCGTTGGGGCTTTTAGAAAATCAATCGCCAGAACAACTAACAACGCACACACACGGGTTCAATACACGAGATACATTTATTAATATAAATTGTGCACCAAACATATACTAGTCTGCCTGGATACGAGCGGCAGACCTTACTGTGAGGGTTATCAATATACAAGATATATAATCTCGAAGAGATGCAAACACAAAGAGATACACAACAGAGAATATATGTCAATATATATCGTTCGGTTACCAAATCGCTAATCAGTGTTATTACCCATTGTTACTCTAAACTCGGAAGTAAATACATTACTCATGAATTAAATTGATAACAACTTGTGTTGAGGTACAATTGAATTCTCGAGACGCAATGTAGAACATGGGGTTAACTTATCCACTGTGTATGGATTTGGAATTTCCCGGCACGAACACCAAACCAGCTGACAAGCTCTGTTGCAGCCTCTGTTCCAGCGGTTGTCCAATGGGCGTTGTGTCGGCGTCCTCTGGCTACCAGCCAACCAGTCAAGGTGCAGCTCGGAGTAGGACGGGCGGAGGAATCTGACTGCGGCGCGCAGGGCAGTCGTTGCTCCGAGGGGATCTACCAGCAGTCCGGCTGGCTAGTAGAAAGTCTCTATGCACAGAGTGTGACCGCGAGTCCTCACAAGTCACTCTTTTGCCTGGGAAGAAACTGGTTCGTTCCCGGTCCAGCGCTGCTTCTGAATAAGCTATTCAGGTTGTCGACGAGGGTCCAACTGTAGGCTGCCGTTGATCAAACGGAGCATTCACGTTAGTAGAATTCTGAGTACGTACGGGATGCTTGGCCTCGCGCTTAGAACAAAGTCCAAGTCCCTATGCAGACAACAGCAGTTGTCACGTGATTGTCTCTGAGGATGCGCGAAAATGGCCAAGGAGAGCCCCGATCTGAGCTTGCGCTCCCTTTTTGACCAAGACACAGATGTGTGCTGATTGGTTGAGAGTTTGGCGGGCATTGGAGACCCACGTGGTATTACCACGCCCTGCCAGTCCCTGATTGGTTGGTCAAGGTGAGATATAAGTCACTTACTCTTGACACTTAAGAATGCAGTCCAGATGTCCATTCAGCACTCCCTAGACAGATAGGCGCCAATGGATGACCATTGATCATGATAGCCAGGCTTAGCTAAGTGCATCCCTGTCTGGGAGCTGTTCCCTATCAAAAGAAAACAACTTAAATCAGTCTGCATGAATACTTTCTCTGTGGCTGCACCACAGAGATGGGGGGTGAGATGGGGCTTCATTTAGGACAGCATACCAACGCTTAATTCTGTCTTATTAACAAGCATTGCCGCTACACTTGTATCCCAACTTTTGCAACTCGCAACTGAAAACCCACTGAAGCTAAGCAGGTGTGAGCCAGGTCAGTACCAGGATGAGGGTGAGCTACAGGGAAAAACAAAGCTTCCAGCTGGAAGTGGTGTTAATGGGCGCTCACTCTGAGGTCTGTACGGGTCCCAATGTCCCAATATAGTGACGGAGAAGCTGTGTTGGAAAAAGGGCGCTGTCTTTTGGATGAGATGTAAAACCGAGGTCATAGTGCTCTGTGGTCATTAAAAATGACCACCAAAACCTTTGACAAAAGCTCTTGGTAATTGATGGTCTTCAATAATGCTTCTCCTTTAGGTACATTTTAAATCAGCTGAAAAATGCTGTGAAATGGGGGGGCACTTCAGGCCAGTGTAGGATTTGGGTTACAAGAACTATGAAACTGCACGAGAAAGCCCGTACACTGAATTACACGGCTTTCTATTCAAAGGACAAAAGAAATTCCCTGAGCTTGATTTTTTGCAGCACAGAGAGGACCACTGTTGTGAGGTCGGTTAGCTCAGTTGGTTAGATGGTGGTGCTAGTAACGCCAAGGTTGTGGGTTTGAGCCGCGTACGGGCCAGGTCCTTTTCTCCTCTCTTACCAAAGCTGTTAGGTTCCTTTCCGTGGTGAGATGGGTTGTCATGCAACGCTGCCACATAGCGCCGACAGACAAGAGTGTTGCGGGAGAAGAGAAATGTGTTTGAAGATTTAAGAGTGTCTTAGGTGCAGCCAAAATCAAGTGTCACAAATGCAAGTGGTTGGATTTCCATTGTTTAATATGGTAAAAATAAGCGGAAGTAATCTGCCGGTCCGGCACAGTCTGCCATGCTTTTGTCATTTACTGTAAAGTGGTATTGAACTGGGTGTCGAACTGGAGCCTCACCATTTGCATATGTGAGGCTCCAGTTATACATCGAGTGTCACATTAAATGACAAAAATGAAGAGAGTTAAAGCAGCTGGAGAGGTTTTCTTACAACTTTTGAGCTGACACAGTTTTGGAAAATGTTTCCTTCACGCTGCACTGTACAACATAGGCAGCCAAGAGTCTCCAAAACAAAACAGAATTGACAGATAGGAGAAAATTCCCACTCGTCCTGAAGTTCCCAAAATCAAGCACTGAGCGTAAACAAAGTGTCTAAGTAGCGTGGGAATGCTAACCCTAACCCTAGCGTAAAAAGATGAGTCAAAGTAACGTCTAATCTGATTAGTTTCCTTAGAGCTGGTTCAGAGTTTGCTGAAGAGTTTACCCAGTGGGCACTGATTCGTCGAATATACGTATATTCACGGCGAAAATACGGCTATACGTATATATACGTCGCCTCGACGTATAATCAAAGTCGAATTGCAACCGTAAAATCGACGACATTAATAAACGCATATATAACGTCGAAAACACATCTAACACAGTGCCTGAGGCTTTTTACTGTATGTATCGTGTGTGCCGCAACTAGGAGTATACGGCACTCTGCACAGTGTACGAAGTAAATTATTTTCGCAGTAATTAATTTACACGTGTATAATAAATATAGTAAATATAATAAATTAATTACTGCGAAAATTACTTCGTACACTGTGCAGAGTGCCGTATACTCCTAGGTAAGTTAGGTACATCTTTTTGCCCAAAACTGAAGGGGCGACATTCCTCCCTCCCCCCGTGATGCCAGGCCTGTCCCCATCCTATTCCATAATGTCATTATACTGTATATAATACCATACAACAGTGACCGATCCTTACTAACTGCATGCGTTAAAATTGCACATCAGCTCATAGCAGGGGGCACATAGCCGCGATGTATTATCAATGTTAAATTTCAACCATAATATCGACAACATTAATAAACGCATACGTTGAGAAAATATCGAACCCAGCATATTTTCCGGTTATATACCACAATGCATTGCTAGTATTCGTTGGTCACCATTTTGGACACGTTTTTCAAACGTAGAAGTATATCCGCAAATATCTCAGCAATCCTCTTTTGACGAGTAAGTATGAACAATAATAATACTATCTGAATACATACAGATCTTTCTTAATATTATTTTGATTAAAATAGTAAGTGAATAAGCAAAAAATGGCACATAAAAATAGTGGAGCTTTTTAAACGTCTGTACTTACTGCGCCCCATAAGAAATCGTTTGTCCCCATTCAAAAGAGGTTGTGCGATGTCCTGCAGCGTTCGCAAAGCAAACCTTTGACAGTTTGAAAAGAGGAATTTATTCTGCTTCCTGTGCGTGCAGTAGTTACAAAGTTGAACGTCTTTACACGATCTGCTGCAGTTTTCAGTGGGCGGGCGTTGTCAAATGGCTTGGAAAAACGCACTGTGTTTCGGCTCGGCAAACATTGTGAGCAGTGTCCTGCATGTTTTCTGTGTATAGCTGTCTTTTAACGCATACAGAATTCATTCAAAATGGGGAATGGTGTGAATGGGGAAGATGACACTAAATCGTTTTGCCGTTTCTCTATTCTTATTCTATGTTGTACTTTCAAACTTTGGGTACTCTTTAATTAGGACAGACTTTATTGCTCAACTTCTATGATGCAAGCCAAATTTTATACATTTATTTCAGCTTTGAGCTTAGTAAACCGTTCATTTTTTAGATTATACTAAAGAAGATATTAATCATCATTAATTTGGGAAGTAATATTATATAATTTTCTCCTAGCTGCGGTGCTGAAGTCCCGCCCTAAATCAGCAGAAAAAGAAATAAAGGAGCACGCAATGTGTTACTTGAAGAATGCATATGCAAGGCAGGGGGCCAGGAGATCTGGACACTGAAAATACTAGGTTTTTGGTTCTAACTGTTAGGACAATTACACAGGGTTTGCAAATAGTGGACAAAAATCGTCTTAACTTCCATTGTAATATTTTTTTTCTTGGAAATATAGAAGTTGTACATTTTAAAATGTATATTTGAATCAAAATGTGGTTTTGAGTTAGTGTGTTAATGTAATTAGTTTGTGTTTGCCGTTACTATACTGTATATTGCCATATTACCAGAATTTGTAGCTGAAGTTTAAGACTAGTTGTGTTTTTTATGATTATTGCCCATATGTTGATTGTTGATTGATTGTATACAATGTATAATTTGAAATACATATTTTTCAGGTGTGAATGTGTATTTTCACAATAAATTTCTAAACCAAATCATTGGGTTGATTTACTAGTTTCTACACCTGTAAAACCTAACTTTGATGTATAATAGACCTCTACCCATATACGTATAATAGACCTCTAAAGTTATCCGTATAATAGACCTCTAACCATATACATATAATAGACCTCTAAAGTTATCCGTATAATAGACCTCTACCCATATACGTATAATAGACCTCTAAAGTTATCCGTATAATAGACCTCCAACCATATACGTAGAATAGTCCTCTAAAGTTATCCGGAACTCCTACCATATATGTATAATAGTCCTCTAAATTTATCCGTATAATAGAACTCCAACCATTTACGTATAATGAACATCTAATCATAGACGTATAATTGACGTATAACAATAGACGTATATTAGAATTTCATTCTAGACGAATTGCAGACCACATTTAGACGTCTGAGGTATGCGTTTAATAGACGTATATTATACGTCTTTTGCCCACTGGGTTACGTCTCAACAGAAACGCTCTTTAGCTCTTTCAGTGTTATGCAGAGAACAGCGTCTGTCGAGATCACTTTTGAGTCAGCGCGAAACGCCGTGTGCTGTCAGTTTGATTTCATATTGCTCGTAGCGGCGCCCGGCTTTTGTCTGTCAAACGTTAGGTTGCGCTTCTTCATGCTGCATCGTCGGCATGAGTGGAGCTTTTTAAACGTCTGTACTTACTGCGCCCCATAAGAAATCGTTTGTCCCCGTTCAAAAGAGATTTTGCGATGTCCTGCAGCGTTCGCAAAGCAAACCTTTGACAGTTTGAAAAGAGGAATTTATTCTGCTTCCTGTGCGTGCAGTAGTTACAAAGTTGAACGTCTTTACACGATCTGCTGCAGTTTTCAGTGGGCGGGCTTTGTCAGATGGCTTGGAAAAACGCACTGTGTTTCGGCTCGGGAAACATCATGAGCAGTGTCCTGCATGTTTTCTGTGTATAGCTGTCTTTTGACGCATACAGAATTCATTCGAAATCATTGATTTCTCCAATTATCAAGGGTCCCTTAAAGGATGAGTCAAAGTAACGTCTAATCGGATTAGTTTCCTTAGAGCTGGTTCAGAGTTTGCTCAAGAGTTTACCTTTCACAGATGTGCAAAGAAGAATGTTGGGGGTGCACGCTTCAAGGTGCCTTACAGTGCGTTGTTTCCGACACAGTGTGGCCGGGTGTTTTCCGAGTTATCGCACGGATTGGGCACGCCCACAAGCCGAGAGCCGCAGGCGATGAGCCCGGGGCTGAACGGGCCCCACTGGCTAGTTTGTAAGGCCAGGTGCATTGCCAACCACGACCGGCAGCGCAGAGGCTTTGAAGGCGGTCTGGGCTCCTGCAGCTGTGCAGCCACGCACTCTGGTTTCTCTTCATCTCGTACAAATCTTTCACCTTTTATTAAAGATTTCCGTGGAGAGGAGCATGAATAAGTTCCATGCAATTTTTGTGCTTCCCTGCCTTCGGGTGGGGCGCAGCCTGGCTGGTCAAAGAGAGAAAACAAAAACGTTCGCAATCACTCTTGTTATGGCAATTGTGGCCGTCTGCTCCGCGAGTCCTCGGTCTCCGGCTGTCTGATTGGCGCTCTTTTCTTTGGGGGGCGGGAAGTGTCCGGCCGCAGGGGATCTTGGGACCTCGCTTTGCATAGCGGCTTCCCAGAGTGCGTCGTTTCCGGCACAGTGTGGCTGGGTGTTTTCCGACTTATCGCACGGATTGGGAACGGCCGCAAGCTGAGAGCCGCAGGCGATGAGCCCGGAGCTGAACGGGCCCCACTGGCTCGTTTGTAAGGCCAGGTGTATTGCCAACCATGACCGGCAGCGCAGAGGCTTTGAAGGCGGCCTGGGCTCCTGCAGCTGTGCAGCCACGCACTCTGGTTTCTCTTCATCTCGTACAAATCTTTCGCCTTTTACTAAAGATTTCCGTGGAGAGGAGCATGAATGAGTTCCATGCAATTTTTGTGCTTCCCTGCCTTCGGGTGGGGCGCAGCCTGGCTGGTCAAAGAGAGAAAACAAAAACGCTCGCAATCGGTCTTGTTATGGCGATTGTGGCAGTCTGCTCCGCGAGTCCTCGGTCTCCGGCCGTCTGATTGGCGCTCTTTTCTTTGGGGGGTGGGAAGTGTCCGGCCGCAGGGGATCTTGGGACCTCGCTTTGCATAGCGGCTTCCCAGAGTGCGTCGTTTCCGGCACAGTGTGGCCGGGTGTTTTCCGAGTTATCGCACGGATTGGGCACGCTCGCAAGCCGTGAGCCGCAGGCGATGAGCCCGGAGCTGAACGGGCCCCACTGGCTCGTTTGTAAGGCCAGGTGCATTGCAAACCACGACCGGCAGCGCAGAGGCTTTGAAGGCGGACTGGGCTCCTGCAGCTGTGCAGCCACGCACTCTGGTTTCTCTTCATTTCGTACAAATCTTTCGCCTTTTACTAAAGATTCCCGCGGAGAGAAGCATGAATGAGTTCCATGCAATATTTGTGCTTCTCTGCTTTCGGGTGGGGCGCAGCTGGGCTGGTCAAAGAGAGAAAACAAAAACGCTCGCAATCGGTCTTGTTATGGCGATTGTGGCCGTCTGCTCCGCGAGTCCTCGGTCTCCGGCCGTCTGATTGGCGCTCTTTTCTTTGGGGGGCGGGAAGTGTCCGGCCGCAGGGGATCTTGGGACCTCGCTTTGCATAGCGGCTTCCCAGAGTGCGTCGTTTCCGGCACAGTGTGGCCGGGTGTTTTCCGAGTTATCGCACGGATTGGGCATGCTCGCAAGCCGTGAGCCGCAGGCGATGAGCCCGGAGCTGAACGGGCCCCACTGGCTCGTTTGTAAGGCCAGGTGTATTGCCAACCACGACCGGCAGGGCAGAGGCCTTGAAGGCGGCCTGGGCTCCTGCAGCTGTGCAGCCACGCACTCTGGTTTCTCTTCATCTCGTACAAATCTTTCGCCTTTTACTAAAAATTTCCATGGAGAGGAGCACGAATGAGTTCCCTGCAGTTTTTGTGCTTCCCTGCTTTCGGGTGGCGGGCAGCTGGGCTGGTCAAAGAGAGAAAACAAGCACGTTCGCAATCGCTCTTGTAATGGTGATTGTGGCCGTCTGCTCCGCGAGTCCTCGGTCTCCGGCCGTCTGATTGGCGCTCTTTTCTCTGGGGGGCGGGAAGTGTCCGGCCGCAGGGGATCTTGGGACCTCGCTTTTCATAGCGGCTTCCCAGAGTGCGTCGTTTCCGGCACAGTGTGGCTGGGTGTTTTCCGACTTATCGCACGGATTGGGCACGGCCGCAAGCTGAGAGCCGCAGGCGATGAGCCCGGAGCTGAACGGGCCCCACTGGCTAGTTTGTAAGGCCAGGTGCATTGCCAACCATGACCGGCAGCGCAGAGGCTTTGAAGGCGGCCTGGGCTCCTGCAGCTGTGCAGCCACGCACTCTGGTTTCTCTTCATCTCATGCGAATCTTTCGCCTTTTACTAAAGATTTCTGTGGAGAGGCGCATGAATGAGTTCCATGCAATTTTTGTGCTTCTCTGCCTTCGGGTGGGGCGCAGCTGGGTTGGTCAAAGAGAGAAAACAAGCACGTTCGCAATCGCTCTTGTAATGGTGATTGTGGCCGTCTGCTCCGCGAGTCCTTGGTCTCCGGCCGTCTGATTGGCGCTCTTTTCTTTGGTGGGCGGCAAGTGTCCGGCCGCAGGGGATCTTGGGACCTTGCCTGGATAGCGGCTTCCCAGAGTGCGTCGTTTCCGGCACAGTGTGGCCGGGTGTTTTCCGAGTTATCGCACGGATTGGGCACGCTCGCAAACCGTGAGCCGCAGGCGATGAGCCCGGAGCTGAACGGGCCCCACTGGCTCGTTTGTAAGGCCAGGTGTATTGCCAACCACGACCGGCAGGGCAGAGGCCTTGAAGGCGGCCTGGGCTCCTGCAGCTGTGCAGCCATGCACTCTGGTTTCTCTTCATCTCGTACAACTCTTTCGCCTTTTACTAAAGATTTCCGTGGAGAGGAGCACGAATGAGTTCCCTGCAATTTTTGTGATTTCCTGCTTTCGGGTCGCGGGCAGCTGGGCTGGTCAAAGAGAGAAAACAAGCACGTTCGCAATCGCTCTTGTAATGGTGATTGTGGCCGTCTGCTCCGCGAGTCCTCGATCTCCGGCCGTCTGATTGGCGCTCTTTTCTTTGGGGGGCGGGAAGTGTCCGGCCGCAGGGGATCTTGGGACCTCGCTTTGCATAGCGGCTTCCCAGAGTGCGTCGTTTCCGGCACAGTGTGGCCGGGTGTTTTCCAAGTTATCGCACGGATTGGGCACGCTCGCAAGCCGTGAGCCGCAGGCGATGAGCCCCGAGCTGAACGGGCCCCACTGGCTCGTTTGTAAGATCTGCGGCAGATCGTATAAAGACGTTCAACTTTGTAACTACTGCACGCACAGGAAGCAGAATAAATTCCTCTTTCAAACTGTCAAAGGTTTGCTTTGCGAACGCTGCAGGACATCGCACAATCTGTTTTGAACGGGGACAAACGATTTCTTATGAGGCGCAGTAAATACAGACGTTTAAAAAGCTCCACTCATGCCGACGATGCAGCATGAAGAAGGGCAACCTAACGTTTGACAGACAAAAGCCGGGCGCCGCTACGAGCAATATGAAATCAAACTGACAGCACACGGCGTTTCGCGCTGACTCAAAAGTGATCTCGACAGACGCTGTTCTCTGCATAACGCTGAAAGAGCTAAAGAGTGTTTCTGTTGAGACGTAACAAGCTTGTTTCTTTCTACCATGATGTTACCATGACAAAATCTGTCTTTAAACACCTTGCTCAGTCTCTGACGAGACTGTCAAGAATTGCTTTCGCCGATTGTATTGCAAACCGGCGGAAGCGGGGTATTGGGAAAAGTTTTCAACTAGCAATAATCGCGCATCGGCTAAACCTCACAGGCTACGATACTGCCACTGCGCAAAGCTGACGGTTGCCAGGCAACCGCGTGGATCCTATGGAAATCGTTATCAATCGTCTCATGGCATGTCGTTGCTGTAACGCTTCATATTTGCGGCCGGACACTTCCCGCCCCCCAAAGAAAAGAGCACCAATCAGACAGGCGGAGACCGAGGACTCGCAGAGCAGACGGCCACAGTCGCAGTAATAAGAGTGATTGTGAGCGGTTTTGTTTTCTCTCTTTGACCAGCCCAGCTGCGCCCCACCCGAAGGCAGGAAAGCACAAAAATTGTATGGAACTCATTCATGCTCCTCTTCATGGAAATCTTTAGTAAAAGGCAAAAGATTTGTACGAGATGAAGAGAAACCAGAGTGCGTGGCTGGACAGCTGCAGGAGCCCAGGCTGCCTTCAAGGCCTCTGCCCTGCCGGTCGTGGTTGGCAATGCACCTGGCCTTACAAACGAGCCAGTGGGGCCCGTTCAGCTCCGGGCTCATCGCCTGCGGCTCTCGGCTTACCTGGCAGGGGAGATACCTTGATCAGCCTGTAGTTGGAGTAGTTGGATTGTTTTCTTGTTTTGTGGAAGCAGTGTTTGTTTTGCAGTTTGAGATGGCAACCTTTGGATCCCGCAAGAATGCTGTACGTTTTGAGCTTTTGGATGACCTGTTCATGGATCGTATGCAGTTCAGCAGAAAAGTGTTACAGAAGGAACTTGGCTTTGAACCTCGGCACTTGGATTTCATCTTTGCTCTCCCAGGTCAGAAAGCATTTGAGGTTGTATTTGGTACCTATCCTCTGTTTGAACAATGCGTGGATGTGTTTGAGGCAAAAAGAGGGAAAGTTCCTGCACTTGAGAAGATCAACTTGCAGCCTCTGACACAGAGAGAGAGGAAAACGGTGCATGTTGTTATGTTCTCGGAACTGGCAAAGACGGAGGACATTCACACCTGGCTTAACCAGTACTGCACCGTCCACCATGGAACTGAGGTTAGAGATGTTGACGGTATAAAAACAGGAGCAAGGAAATTCGAGGTTCGCTTACTACCGGACAATGTAAATGGAGGCTTAAGGCACCTGCCCTCTACAATCCGGCTGGGCGCCTGCAATGGCTATGTTTTTTATGTGGGACAACCAAAGGTGTGTCGGCGCTGTGGTGCTGTGGGACACCTGGCATCTTCCTGCACTGTGAAATGCTGCAAGACCTGTGGCAAACAGGGACATTTAGCCTCTGACTGTTCAATGCTGCCAAAGTGCAATTTATGTGGCTCGGAAGGACACGTTTTTAAGAACTGCCCTCACGCCTACGCCAATAAACTCAAAATGAGAAAGGATGAGGCAGTGCTTGTTTCAGCCAAACCGGCCCGAAAAGCCAAAGCAAACAACAAGTCAAACAAAGAACCCTTGTTGGACAAAGAGTCTCAGCCTCCAGCCAGGATCAGTCCTGCTGTGGCTCCGGGGCCGGTGGAAGAGAAATCCACTACGCTCCCACAACCGCAGACTGCACCAGACAAGCACGAGGGTTTGAAAACCCCCGAGAACAGCGAGGACCCCTCCCCCACTCCTGCTCCTCAGAACGAGGGCCAGTGTGGGGCCCCCCGGTGGAGCGGGTCCAGCGACGATACCCAGGATTCAGCGGAGCTGCTTTTCTCAGACTCTGCAAGTGCTACAGATGCCCTCCTCTCCTCCATCCAGTCCATCACGGAGGATCTGCAACAGCTGGTGGGTGAGGGGGAAGAGGAGACTGGTGCATCGGCTGCACCCCTTTCCCCTCAGTGCTCCCAGGAGCTGGACTTGAGGAAAAGGAAAAATGACTCTGTTTTCTCCCCGAGCGAGGAGGAAGGAGAGAATGGCGATGGGGACAGCTGGAACCCCTCCACCCCTCCCTCTACCCCCTTCCTTGAAATGGACTCCGTGAATGCTTTTACTGCTGCCACCCTGATGAAGGCTCATTCAGAGGATGGCTGGCAGGAAATTGGTAAGAAGAAAAAGAAAGAGAAGGTAACAGGTGAGACCGAAGAGAAATGTGTTTTGTAAAGACTGGTTCCACTTTCTTATGTAAAATGGCTCTAAACATAATTTCTCTTAACACCAGAGGTATCAATGACAGAGTTAAATGCCAGTGTGTCTTTGATTACCTCCAGCAGAGAGAGGGAGATGTGTTGATGTTGCAGGAGTGTGCTTTAGCCTATCAAGAGAGGTATAAAAGCTTTAAAGATAGGTGGGATAAAGGGCCTTCTGTTTGGTCAGGGGACAATAACAACAGAGCCTCTGGCGTGGCCATTCTTTTCAAAGGATGGGCTTTCAAATTGAAAAGTATTCAGAGGGTCATAGATGGCAGGTTGCTGTGTGTGGATGTGGAATGGGGGACCGTTAACCTGCGGCTAATCAATGTGTATTGTCCTACTGACGTGGGAGGAAGGGTGGAGCTACTCAAGGCACTCTCTCCCCTATTGTTAAGTAGCACAGACGTGATAGTGGGAGGGGATTTTAATTGTATCTTAGAGCACACAGACAGGCAGTCTAGCTCTCCGATAAAATTGGATTCCAGCTCACTGGCCCTGCAAAACTTAGTTCAAGACTTTAAACTCTCAGACACATATAGATGTATATATCCCACAACAGCAGGATATACATGGTCAGGGAGGAATAGCAGCTCCAGAATTGACTATTGCTTTGTCTCAGAGAGAGTGAAAGTTGTTGGGGTCACTCTTCAGCCTGTCTTCTTCTCAGATCATCAGGCTTTAGGGTGTAGAGTGGAACTCCAGGGCGGGACTGTCTTTGGCCCAGGCCTCTGGAAACTCAACACAAAGCTGCTAGAGAACGAGGGGGTAGTATCCCGCTACAAGGAGAAACTATCACAGTGGCTGTCCTTGCAGTGTCTGTACGGGTCAGTAGGAGAGTGGTGGGAGGAGGTGAAGATGAGGACAAAGACCTTTTTCATGGCTGAGGGAAGGAAGGCTGCTGCCAGACGGAGAGGAGTGCTAGCCAGGAAACAGAGGCAGCTGCAGCGTCTCTACACGATGCTGCACAGTGGCTTCGATGTGCTCGAGGATATCACCCTTTTAAAAAAGGACATCCGGAGCATAGCCGAAGAAAGTAGTCGAGGAGTGCTGTTAAGAGGCAGAGTGCAGTTCTTGGAAGAAAATGAGAAGTGTACTCGCTTCTTTTTCAGGAAAGTGGTAGGCTCCAAGTCTGTCATGGAAAGTGTAGTTGATGAGGAGGGACGAGAGAGAACAGAGCCGAGTGCTATCCTCTCCTGCACCAAGGCCTTCTACTCAAGACTGTACAGCTCTACAGAGGTAAAGGATGAAGAAATTCATTTTTTTACCTCAAAGCTAGAAAACGTTTTGAGTGAAGAAGATAGGGAAGTACTTGAGAGGGATTTGACAGTAGAAGAGCTGAGACAGGCTATGGAGAGCTTACAGAAGGGGAAAACTCCAGGTGCTGACGGGCTCCCTAAAGAATTTTATTGCACCTTTTGGGATCTGCTTCAGGATCCGCTACTGGTCCTATTCGAGGAAAGATATAAGACAGAATTGCTGCCTGACTCCTTAAGAGAAGGCACTATCTCTCTCTTGTTTAAGAAAGGAGCAAAAAATGACATAAAGAACTGGAGACCCCTCAGCCTGTTAGGCGTGGACACTAAGATCCTGTCCAAAGCCCTTTTCCTGCACCTACAAAATGTAGTGGCCTCACTGGTAGGGAAAGAACAGACTTGTGGGATAGCAGGACGCCTGATGAGCGACAACCTGGCCTTGTTGAGGGATGTCTGTCTGTACTCTGAGGATCGCTCCCTCCCTCTTTGCATTTTAGGTGTAGACCTAGAAAAGGCCTTTGACCGCCTAAACCGGCAGTACTTAACATCGGGACTTGAGCACATGAAGTTTGGCCCCATCATGAGAAAGTGGATTAACCTGCTGTACACAGGTAGCAACAGCAGAGTCATGGTTAATGGCAATAGATCACGCCCCTTTGAAGTCTGTTCAGGGGTGAGGCAGGGCTGCCCATTATCCCCCTTGTTATGCGTTTTGGCTATGGAGCCCTTAGCCTGTGCCTTGCGCCAGGATCAGGCCATTAATGGGATACCAGTGCCTGGAAGTGGGGGAGGAGAGGTAAAGACATCTCTATACATGGATGACGTCACCCTGCTCCTCTCTGACAATGCCTCAATTAGCAGAGCTCTGCAGTGCTGTGATCGTTTCTCTTTGGCTTCCTCCGCAAAAATTAACAAATCTAAGAGTGAGATTTTTTATCAGAACTGGAGGGAGCCAAAAGAAGGACATGATCTCAGGCTGCAAGAGAAGAGAATTAAGGTCCTGGGGGTGTATTTTGGAGAAGAGATGGGAACAGTAAATTGGCAGAACAAATTGCCAATCTTAAACAAAAAACTGATGCAATGGAAGGACCGAGACCTCACCATGACAGGGAAGGTGCTGGTCATCAAAGCCGAGCTCTTGCCTGTCTTGATTTTTCTGGCTTCTACCTTCCCAATCCCACACCGTGTTGCGGCGGTGCTGAGGAGATTGATGTTTCAATTTCTATGGGGTGGGAAGCAGGAAAGACTCAGAAGGGAAATAATGTACAGGCCGCTACCCTCAGGGGGGAAGTCTGTCCCAGATATTGCTACGAAGCTGCTGTGCATTTTCCTGGCCTCTGTGCTGAGAGGCTTTGCAACAGCACCTGCAGCGCGTACCTGGACTTATTTTTCCAGGCTCTGGGTAGGTAGGGAGGTGTTCAGAGTGTGGGGTGTCAGACCCAAGCTGGACGTCCCACTCTCTGACACATGCCCTGCAATTTATGGGACAGTTAAAAGTTTTCTAAGATCTCACCCAATTGGCCATATTCCCCTCCGAGATGTCAGCGTCCAAAAACTGGAAGATTTCGTTGCACCCCAGAACAATAGGCAGACCCATGTGGGCATTTTAACATCAGCCCAAACAAGGAAGGTGTGGAAACACACATCCTCTAAGTTTCTGTGCAACATTCACAGAGATTTAGCCTGGAGTGTCGTCCACCAGTGCTTACCGGTACGAACTTTCTTGTACCGTAGGGGCCTCACCCCCAGCCCTCACTGCGTTAGGGTGGGCTGCGGCGAGGAGGAGACTGTATCCCATCTCCTGTGGTCCTGCTTTTTTGCTAAGGCCTTCTGGGCACAGTTTGAAGATTGGTTGCTGGCTCTCTCGCCCCAATTTACCCTGACCGCTGCTTTCGTCATATACGGCATCTCTCCTGTCAAACTTCCTCCTGACGTGTTTGACAGGATCTGGGCCGTGGTGAACAGTGGGAAAGTTGCCCTGTGGAGAGTGAGGAACATGGGGCTGTTCAAAGGCATCGAGATCCCAGTCAAGGCAGCAGGTAGCCTGGCCCTGTTCATCACCCGAGAGAACTATTACCTCAGAGATCTGTGGAGAGAAGGGAGGGAGGAAGCAGAAAATCTGTGGGAAATAGAGAGCATAGGTCAATATCTCAAGAAACTGTGAAAAACATTATCAAGTTTAAGTAAAGAATGTGATTTGCACCAGAAAAAAAGAAAATTGTTGCTATGTAACTGTTACCATGTCAAAATGTAATGAGATGTGATCATATATACTGTTTTAAGTATGTATATGAATGTAAAGCTTTCTGATTTGTGATGTCCTGTATTTTTTTGTGAAAAGAAAATAAAGTTCTTAAAAATCGAAATCGGTTCACCCAGGGCGAGGCTCGGCCATTGCACTCCGGCTGTGCTGACCCCTGCGAATTCCCCAAATGTGGGAATCTCGACTGCATAATTTCTGGTAGTGGGGGACTGCGTTCGCGCTCTCCCCTGATGTGCTTGGTCCAAAATCAGATACAGGAAGGTTAGGACACCACGAGCTGCGTGGCTGCGGAAGGATCCTGGTTCGACAGGAGTGGACGCCGCTGCTGGTTCTCGCTGGCTTTTAGTTAGGGGTCCGGAGAAGCATCTCAAGCTAGTTCCACTACTCCTTCCGGACGTTCATTCCCTTTTCAAAGTCAGTCGTTTTGCTGTAGTCTGCGTTCTTTAGGCTGATTATCGAGGTTAGCCTTTATTTGGTCATGGGGGGCCTCGGTACTGTATGCTGAGTCTAAAGACAGTTTCACCCGTTTTCTGATTGCTCGGTTCTGTACCAGTGCAGACATGTCAAACAGTGAATGGCTGTACCTCTATTGTATCCGTGCTCAATGAATGAAATCGGTAACAAATGAATATATGTCTAGTTATACGAAAAACGAGTGGTTTATCGACTCATCTTCATTTGCAGATTTAGAGGCAGCTTCGATATTCGTTTTACAGACGGGTTTTTTTTTTGGAATATGGGTCACACACATGCCACAGCAACAAAACATCTCTAGAGATGAGGCTATAGATCACCTTTCCATCCTGCAGGTTTTCCTCCCAAAGCCTACGGCACCAACGGCGACCCCTGCTGGCCGGGAGAGCAAAAGCTTACAGCACCTGGTATTCCCAGGCAGTCTCCCATCCAAGTACTAACCAGGCCCGACGCTGCTTAGCTTCCGAGATCAGACGAGATCGGGCGTGTTCAGGGTGGTGTGGCCGTAAGCAAAAGCCCCGTCGCCTGACTCGCTACTTGAAGCTGTGTGTGGCGGGGGTTCCGTGCTCCCCGAGCGGGACTGAAGGATCGTTCGTGTGCCACTCTTTGGAAAGGAGCTGCTTTCCAAATCGCATTGCGTGCCTGGATGTTGGCGAATGCGCTCCCTTGTGTTGGCTCGTCCCGCACTGGAGGAGGACAAACAATCTGCACGGAGGAGCACCAGGCAAGTCTTCACCAGACAAAAACCTCCAGTGCACAGCACTCTGGAAACATTTCGGGGCTTTCGCGTGTTTATTTCAGCACGTAAAGCGCACCGGTCCAACACGTCGGCCGGGCGCACGGCGCCTCCGCCCTCTTGTGGCCTTGCGGCGTCAGAGCAAGAGGCTCCTTCTCGCTGCCCTTCCGCTGTGTTGCAGGGCCCCGAGAGGGAACCCGGAGCGCGCACTTTGTGGGGGGCGGGGGACCGTGTTCGCGCTCTGCCCCCGGTCTCTTGCGCGAGTACTAAATCTCACGGACAGGGGGGCCTCGTCATTGATTGTTACAGGTGAGACGGGGATTAGGAGGAGACCCCGACTGATGGGTAAAGGGGAGCACTAACACCAGAGGGACACCCACGGCGTCTCTTTTTGAGAGACGCCCTGGGGTTTCCTAATGGCCAAGGAGGGTCGGGACCTCGGTTTGACGCCTCCCCCGAAGGACGGCGCCTGTTTGTGCAGCAGAGTGTCGCCATCAGGAGGCTGGGGCGTAAGAGAGCCACACAGCCCGCAGGGTGAGCGCTCCCTACTGGTCCCAGTCACACCTCTTGCAGGAGCAGCAGCAACCGGAGCTTTTCCGGGGTGGAATCTCCCATCCGGGTGCCGGCCAGGCTCACACCTGCTGGGCTGCCCCGGGGGTGAGCCCAGTCGAGAGTCGCAGGGCCAGATCTAGTCACCGGGGACAAACGATACAAGTGAAGGATTGCTCGGCTCTCGGCACTTGAAAAGACCGACAAATGTCTCGTTCCCGCCGGAGCTGAATGTACCCGCATGTGTGGTGTCGTCTTCTTCCCCCGCCCCGCTGTGTTTGCTGTATTGTCTCTGAAGCCGGCCCCCCCGAGACGAGACGGGCTGTTCCTGTGCCCCAATTAACACTTTACAGGTGCCATTCCCCGGCATTGTGGCCATTGTCGGTGCTCACACGCGATAAGATAAGGCGGAGGAGAGCGGGGCATGCCCAGCGGCAGACATTCAAGGAGGGGGCAGTGCGAGGTGAGGTGAGGTGCGACACGCCGGAGCCCCGACGCAGCTAATGCGGAGCACTTGTTGGACTGGCATCGAAAGGACGTGTGCGCACGGAGCGAGCCTTCCCTGCGGCGGAGCGCGGGAACTTTCTCCCCCCCTCCCGCTGCAGGAGTTGTGTGCACTGCAGCGGTGCCGAGAGAAAAGCACAGAAGGCAGCAGGCTCTGGAGAGCAGGTAAGAGACGGAGCCTTGTGGGCAGGCGAGCAGGCCCGTTTTTTGGAAATTGCTGAAAAGGTTTGTTCGGTGTGTGGCAGGCGCACGTCGCGAGCTTGCGTGGCGATCTGCCGGTCTGGAGTTATGCAAATGAGGCCGAATTGCATCCCGGGACATGCTGCGAATGCGCAACGGCGACTGCAGATGTGTAGGAAACGGCGCGCTCGTTTTCTCGTTTTGCCCACACTTTTGAGTGTTAGTGTGGCGTGTGAGTGTGTGAAAGAGTGGGCCCAGCAGGAGGCGGTGGCGTGCGGGGCGAGGAGGTGGCCTAGGCTGCGCGATTTGTGCTGTGGGTGCGGGCCGCTTGCAGGGGCCTGTTTAACTCATACTTACCTGGCAGGGGAGATACCTTGATCAAGAAGGAGGTTCACCCAGGGCGAGGCTCGGCCATTGCACTCCGGCTGTGTTGACCCCTGCGAATTCCCCAAATGTGGGAATCTCGACTGCATAATTTCTAGAAGTGGGGGACTGCGTTCGCGCTCTCCCCTGATGTGCTTGGTCCAAAATCAGATACGGGAGGGTTAGGACACCACGAGCTGCGTGGCTGCGGAAGGATCCCGGTTCGACAGGAGTGGACGCCGCTGCTGGTTCTCGCTGGCTTTTAGTTAGGGGTCCGGAGAAGCATCTCAAGCTAGTTCCACTACTCCTTCCGGACGTTCATTCCCTTTTCAAAGTCAGTCGTTTTGCTGTAGTCTGCGTTCTTTAGGCTGATTATCGAGGTTAGCCTTTATTTGGTCATGGGGGGCCTCGGTACTGTATGCTGAGTCTAAAGACAGTTTCACCCGTTTTCTGATTGCTCGGTTCTGTACCAGTGCAGACATGTCAAACAGTGAATGGCTGTACCTCTATTGTATCCGTGCTCAATGAATGAAATCGGTAACAAATGAATATATGTCTAGTTATACGAAAAACGAGTGGTTTATCGACTCATCTTCATTTGCAGATTTAGAGGCAGCTTCGATATTCGTTTTACAGACGGGTTTTTTTTTTGGAATATGGGTCACACACATGCCACAGCAACAAAACATCTCTAGAGATGAGGCTATAGATCACCTTTCCATCCTGCAGGTTTTCCTCCCAAAGCCTACGGCACCAACGGCGACCCCTGCTGGCCGGGAGAGCAAAAGCTTACAGCACCTGGTATTCCCAGGCAGTCTCCCATCCAAGTACTAACCAGGCCCGACACTGCTTAGCTTCCGAGATCAGACGAGATCGGGCGTGTTCAGGGTGGTGTGGCCATAAGCGAAAGCCCCGGCGCCTGACTCGCTACTTGAAGCTGTGTGTGGCGGGGGTTCCGTGCCCCCCGAGCGGGACTGAAGGATCGTTCGTGTGCAACTCTTTGGAAAGGAGCTGCTTTCCAAATCGCATTGCATGCCTGGATGTTGGCGAATGCGCTACCTTGTGTTGGCTCGTCCCGCACTGGAGGAGGACAAACAATCTGCACGGAGGAGCACCAGGCAAGTCTTCACCAGACAAAAACCTCCAGTGCACAGCACTCTGGAAACATTTCGGGGCTTTCGCGTGTTTATTTCAGCACGTAAAGCGCACCGGTCCAACACGTCGGCCGGGCGCGCGGCGCCTCCGCCCTCTTGTGGCCTTGCGGCGTCAGAGCAAGAGGCTCCTTCTCGCTGCCCTTCCGCTGTGTTGCAGGGCCCCGAGAGGGAACCCGGAGCGCGCACTTTGTGGGGGGCGGGGGACCGCGTTCGCGCTCTGCCCCCGGTCTCTTGCGCGAGTACTAAATCTCACGGACAGGGGGGCCTCGTCATTGATTGTTACAGGTGAGACGGGGATTAGGAGGAGACCCCGACTGATGGGTAAAGGGGAGCACTAACACCAGAGGGACACCCCCGGCGTCTCTTTTTGAGAGACGCCCTGGGGTTTCCTAATGGCCAAGGAGGGTCGGGACCTCGGTTTGACGCCTCCCCCGAAGGACGGCGCCTGTTTGTGCAGCAGAGTGTCGCCATCAGGAGGCTGGGGCGTAAGAGAGCCACACAGCCCGCAGGGTGAGCACTCCCTACTGGTCCCAGTCACACCTCTTGCAGGAGCAGCAGCAACCGGAGCTTTTCCGGGGTGGAATCTCCCATCCGGGTGCCGGCCAGGCTCACACCTGCTGGGCTGCCCCGGGGGTGAGCCCAGTCGAGAGTCGCAGGGCCAGATCTAGTCACCGGGGAGAAATGATACAAGTGAAGGATTGCTCGGCTCTCGGCACTTGAAAAGACCGACAAATGTCTCGTTCCCGCCGGAGCTGAATGTACCCGCATGTGTGGTGTCGTCTTCTTCCCCCGCCCCGCTGTGTTTGCTGTATTGTCTCTGAAGCCGGCCCCCCCGAGACGAGACGGGCTGTTCCTGTGCCCCAATTAACACTTTACAGGTGCCATTCCCCGGCATTGTGGCCATTGTCGGTGCTCACACGCGATAAGATAAGGCGGAGGAGAGCGGGGCATGCCCAGCGGCAGACATTCAAGGAGGGGGCAGTGCGAGGTGAGGTGAGGTGCGACACGCCGGAGCCCCGACGCAGCTAATGCGGAGCACTTGTTGGACTGGCATCGAAAGGACGTGTGCGCACGGAGCGAGCCTTCCCTGCGGCGGAGAGCGGGAACTTTCTCCCCCCCTCCCGCTGCAGGAGTTGTGTGCACTGCAGCGGTGCCGAGAGAAAAGCACAGAAGGCAGCAGGCTCTGGAGAACAGGTAAGAGACGGAGCCTTGTGGGCAGGCGAGCAGGCCCGTTTTTTGGAAATTGCTGAAAAGGTTTGTTCGGTGTGTGGCAGGCGCACGTCGCGAGCTTGCGTGGCGATCTGCCGGTCTGGAGTTATGCAAATGAGGCCAAATTGCATCCCGGGACATGCTGCGAATGCGCAACGGCGACTGCAGATGTGTAGGAAACGGCGCGCTCGTTTTCTCGTTTTGCCCACACTTTTGAGTGTTAGTGTGGCGTGTGAGTGTGTGAAAGAGTGGGCCCAGCAGGAGGCGGTGGCGTGCGGGGCGAGGAGGTGGCCTAGGCTGCGCGATTTGTGCTGTGGGTGCGGGCCGCTTGCAGGGGCCTGTTTAACTCATACTTACCTGGCAGGGGAGATACCTTGATCAAGAAGGAGGTACACCCAGGGCGAGGCTCGGCCATTGCACTCCGGCTGTGCTGACCCCTGCGAATTCCCCAAATGTGGGAATCTCGACTGCATAATTTCTGGTAGTGGGGGACTGCGTTCGCGCTCTCCCCTGATGTGCTTGGTCCAAAATCAGATACAGGAAGGTTAGGACACCACGAGCTGCGTGGCTGCGGAAGGATCCCGGTTCGACAGGAGTGGACGCCGCTGCTGGTTCTCGCTGGCTTTTAGTTAGGGGTCCGGAGAAGCATCTCAAGCTAGTTCCACTACTCCTTCCGGACGTTCATTCCCTTTTCAAAGTCAGTCGTTTTGCTGTAGTCTGCGTTCTTTAGGCTGATTATCGAGGTTAGCCTTTATTTGGTCATGGGGGGCCTCGGTACTGTATGCTGAGTCTAAAGACAGTTTCACCCGTTTTCTGATTGCTCGGTTCTGTACCAGTGCAGACATGTCAAACAGTGAATGGCTGTACCTCTATTGTATCCGTGCTCAATGAATGAAATCGGTAACAAATGAATATATGTCTAGTTATACGAAAAACGAGTGGTTTATCGACTCATCTTCATTTGCAGATTTAGAGGCAGCTTCGATATTCGTTTTACAGACGGGTTTTTTTTTTGGAATATGGGTCACACACATGCCACAGCAACAAAACATCTCTAGAGATGAGGCTATAGATCACCTTTCCATCCTGCAGGTTTTCCTCCCAAAGCCTACGGCACCAACGGCGACCCCTGCTGGCCGGGAGAGCAAAAGCTTACAGCACCTGGTATTCCCAGGCAGTCTCCCATCCAAGTACTAACCAGGCCCGACGCTGCTTCGCTTCCGAGATCAGACAAGATCGGGCGTGTTCAGGGTGGTGTGGCTGAAAGCGAAAGCCCCGGCGCCTGACTCGCTACTTGAAGCTGTGTGTGGCGGGGGTTCCGTGCCCCCCGAGCGGGACTGAAGGATCGTTCGTGTGCAACTCTTTGGAAAGGAGCTGCTTTCCAAATCGCATTGCGTGCCTGGATGTTGGCGAATGCGCTCCCTTGTGTTGACTCGTCCCGCACTGGAGGAGGACAAACAATCTGCACGGAGGAGCACCAGGCAAGTCTTCACCAGACAAAAACCTCCAGTGCACAGCACTCTGGAAACATTTCGGGGCTTTCGCGTGTTTATTTCAGCACGTAAAGCGCACCGGTCCAACACGTCGGCCGGGCGCGCGGCGCCTCCGCCCTCTTGTGGCCTTGCGGCGTCAGAGCAAGAGGCTCCTTCTCGCTGCCCTTCCGCTGTGTTGCAGGGCCCCGAGAGGGAACCCGGAGCGCGCACTTTGTGGGGGGCGGGGGACCGCGTTCGCGCTCTGCCCTCGGTCTCTTGCGCGAGTACTAAATCTCACGGACAGGGGGGCCTCGTCATTGATTGTTACAGGTGAGACGGGGATTAGGAGGAGACCCCGACTGATGGGTAAAGGGGAGCACTAACACCAGAGGGACACCCACGGCGTCTCTTTTTGAGAGACGCCCTGGGGTTTCCTAATGGCCAAGGAGGGTCGGGACCTCGGTTTGACGCCTCCCCCGAAGGACGGCGCCTGTTTGTGCAGCAGAGTGTCGCCATCAGGAGGCTGGGGCGTAAGAGAGCCACACAGCCCGCAGGGTGAGCGCTCCCTACTGGTCCCAGTCACACCTCTTGCAGGAGCAGCAGCAACCGGAGCTTTTCCGGGGTGGAATCTCCTATCCGGGTGCCGGCCAGGCTCACACCTGCTGGGCTGCCCCGGGGGTGAGCCCAGTCGAGAGTCGCAGGGCCAGATCTAGTCACCGGGGAGAAACGATACAAGTGAAGGATTGCTCGGCTCTCGGCACTTGAAAAGACCGACAAATGTCTCGTTCCCGCCGGAGCTGAATGTACCCGCATGTGTGGTGTCGTCTTCTTCCCCCGCCCCGCTGTGTTTGCTGTATTGTCTCTGAAGCCGGCCCCCCCGAGACGAGACGGGCTGTTCCTGTGCCCCAATTAACACTTTACAGGTGCCATTCCCCGGCATTGTGGCCATTGTCGGTGCTCACACGCGATAAGATAAGGCGGAGGAGAGCGGGGCATGCCCAGCGGCAGACATTCAAGGAGGGGGTAGGGCGAGGTGAGGTGAGGTGCGACACGCCGGAGCCCCGACGCAGCTAATGCGGAGCACTTGTTGGACTGGCATCGAAAGGACGTGTGCGCACGGAGCGAGCCTTCCCTGCGGCGGAGCGTGGGAACTTTCTCCCCCCCTCCCGCTGCAGGAGTTGTGTGCACTGCAGCGGTGCCGAGAGAAAAGCACAGAAGGCAGCAGGCTCTGGAGAGCAGGTAAGAGACGGAGCCTTGTGGGCAGGCGAGCAGGCCCTTTTTTTGGAAATTGCTGAAAAGGTTTGTTCGGTGTGTGGCAGGCGCACGTCGCGAACTTGCGTGGCGATCTGCCGGTCTGGAGTTATGCAAATGAGGCTGAATTGCATCCCGGGACATGCTGCGAATGCGCAACGGCGACTGCAGATGTGTAGGAAACGGCGCGCTCGTTTTCTCGTTTTGCCCACACTTTTGAGTGTTAGTGTGGCGTGTGAGTGTGTGAAAGAGTGGGCCCAGCAGGAGGCGGTGGCGTGCGGGGCGAGGAGGTGGCCTAGGCTGCGCGATTTGTGCTGTGGGTGCGGGCCGCTTGCAGGGGCCTGTTTAATTCATACTTACCTGGCAGGGGAGATACCTTGATCAGCCTGTAGGTGGAGTAGTTGGATTGTTTTTCTTTTGTTGGAAGAAGTGTTCGATTTGCGGTTTTTGAAATGGCAACCTTTGGATCCCGTAAGAATGCTGTACGTTTTGAGCTCTTGGATGACCTCTTCATGGATCGTATGCAGTTCAGCAGAAAAGTGTTACAGAAGGAACTTGGCTTTGAACCTCGGCACTTGGATTTCATCTTCGCTCTCCCAGGTCAGAAAGCATTTGAGGTTGTATTTGCTACCTATCCTCTGTTTGAACAATGCGTGGATGTGTTTGAGGCAAAAAGAGGCAAAGTTCCTGCACTTGAGAAGATCAACTTGCAGCCTCTGACACAGAGAGAGAGGAAAACGGTGCACGTTGTTATGTTCTCGGAACTGGCAAAGACGGAGGACATTCACACCTGGCTTAACCAGTACTGCACCGTCCACCATGGAACTGAGGTTAGAGATGTTGATGGTATAAAAACAGGAGCAAGGAAATTCGAGGTTCGCTTGCTACCGGACAGCGTAAATGGAGGCTTAAGGCACCTGCCCTCTACAATCCGGCTGGGCGCCTGCAATGGCTATGTGTTTTATGTGGGACAACCAAAGGTGTGTCGGCGCTGTGGTGCTGTGGGACACCTGGCATCGTCCTGCACTGTGAAATGCTGCAAGACCTGTGGCAAACAGGGACATTTAGCCTCTGACTGTTCAATGCTGCCAAAGTGCAATTTATGTGGCTCGGAAGGACACGTTTTTAAGAACTGCCCAAACGCCTACGCCAATAAACTCAAAATGAGAAAGGATGAGGCAGTGCTTGTTTCAGCCAAACCGGCCCGAAAATCCAAAGCAAACAACAAGTCAAACAAAGAACCCTTGTTGGACAAAGACTCTCAGCCTCCAGCCAGGATCAGTCCTGCTGTGGCTCCGGGGCTGGTGGAAGAGAAATCCACTACGCCCCCACAACCGCAGACTGCACCAGACAAGCACGAGGGTTTGAAAACCCCCGAGAACAGCGAGGACCCCTCCCCCACTCCTGCTCCTCAGAACGAGGGCCAGTGTGGGGCCCCCCGGTGGAGCGGGTCCAGCGAGGATACCCAGGATTCAGCGGAGCTGCTTTTCTCAGACTCTGCAAGTGCTACAGATGCCCTCCTCTCCTCCATCCAGTCCATCACGGAGGATCTGCAGCAGCTGGTGGGTGAGGGGGAAGAGGAGACTGGTGCATCGGCTGCACCCCTTTCCCCTCAGTGCTCCCAGGAGCTGGACTTGAGGAAAAGGAAAAATGACTCTGTTTTCTCCCCGAGCGAGGAGGAAGGAGAGCATGGCGATGGGGACAGCTGGAACCTCTCCACCCCTCCCTCTACCCCCTTCCTTGAAATGGACTCTGTGAACGCTTTTACTGCTGCCACCCTGATGAAGGCTCATTCAGAGGATGACTGGCAGGAAATTGGTAAGAAGAAAAAGAAAAAGAAAAAGGTAACAGGTGAGACCGAAGAGAAATGTGTTTTGTAAAGACTGGTTCCACTTTCTTATGTAATATGGCTCTTAACATAATTTCTCTTAACACAAGAGGTATCAATGACAGAGTTAAATGCCAGTCTGTCTTTGATTACCTCCAGCAGAGAGAGGGAGATGTGTTGATGTTGCAGGAGTGTGCTTTAGCCTATCAAGAGAGGTATAAAAGTTTTGAAGATAGGTGGGATAAAGGGCCTTCTGTTTGGTCAGGGGACAATAACAACAGAGCCTCTGGCGTGGCCATTCTTTTCAAAGGATGGGCATTCAAATTGAAAAGTATTCAGAGGGTCATAGATGGCAGGTTGCTGTGTGTGGATGTGGAATGGGGGACCGTTAACCTGCGGCTAATCAATGTGTATTGCCCTACTGACGTAGGAGGAAGGGTGGAGCTACTCAAGGCACTCTCCCCCCTATTGTTATGCAGCACAGACGTGATAGTGGGAGGGGATTTTAATTGTATCTTAGAGCACACAGACAGGCAGTCTAGCTCGCCGATAAAATTGGATTCCAGCTCACTGGCCCTGCAAAACTTAGTTCAAGACTTTAAACTCTCAGACACATATAGATGTATATATCCCACAACAGCAGGATATACATGGTCAGGGAGGAATAGCAGCTCCAGAATTGACTATTGCTTTGTCTCAGAGAGAGTGAAAGTTGTTGGGGTCACTCTTCAGCCTGTCTTCTTCTCAGATCATCAGGCTTTAGGGTGTAGAGTGGAACTCCAGGGCGGGACTGTCTTTGGCCCAGGCCTCTGGAAACTCAACACAAAGCTGCTAGAGAACGAGGGGGTAGTATCCCGCTACAAGGAGAAACTATCACAGTGGCTGTCCTTGCAGTGTCTGTACGGGTCAGTAGGAGAGTGGTGGGAGGAGGTGAAGGTGAGGACAAAGGCCTTTTTCATGGCTGAGGGAAGGAAGGCTGCTGCCAGACGGAGAGGAGTGCTAGCCAGGAAACAGAGGCAGCTGCAGCGTCTCTACACGATGCTGCACAGTGGCTTCGATGTGCTCGAGGATATCGCCCTTTTAAAAAAGGACATCCGGAGCATAGCCGAAGAAAGTAGTCGAGGAGTGCTGTTAAGAAGCAGAGTGCAGTTCTTGGAAGAAAATGAGAAGTGTACTCGCTTCTTTTTCAGGAAAGTGGTAGGCTCCAAGACTGTCATGGAAAGTGTAGTTGATGAGGAGGGACGAGAGAGAACAGAGCCGAGTGCTATCCTCTCCTGCACCGAGGCCTTCTACTCAAGACTGTACAGCTCTACAGAGGTAAAGGATGAAGATATTCATTTTTTTACCTCAAAGCTAGAAAACATTTTGAGTGAAGAAGATAGGGAAGTACTTGAGAGGGATTTGACAGTAGAAGAGCTGAGACAGGCTATGGAGAGCTTACAGAAGGGGAAAACTCCGGGTGCTGACGGGCTCCCTAAAGAATTTTATTGCACCTTTTGGGATCTGCTTCAGGATCCGCTACTGCTCCTATTCGAGGAAAGCTACAAGACAGAATTGCTGCCTGACTCCTTAAGAGAAGGCACTATCTCTCTCTTGTTTAAGAAAGGAGCAAAAAATGACATAAAGAACTGGAGACCCCTCAGCCTGTTAGGCGTGGACACTAAGATCCTGTCCAAAGCCCTTTTCCTGCGCCTACAAAATGTAGTGGCCTCACTGGTAGGGAAAGAACAGACTTGTGGGATAGCAGGACGCCTGATGAGCGACAACCTGGCCTTGTTGAGGGATGTCTGTCTGTACTCTGAGGATCGCTCCCTCCCTCTGTGCATTTTAGGTGTAGACCTAGAAAAGGCCTTTGACCGCCTAAACCGGCAGTACTTAACATCGGTACTTGAGCACATGAAGTTTGGCCCCATCATGAGAAAGTGGATTAACCTGCTGTACACAGGTAGCAACAGCAGAGTCATGGTTAATGGCAATAGATCACGCACCTTTGAAGTCTGTTCAGGGGTGAGGCAGGGCTGCCCATTATCCCCCTTGTTATTCGTTTTGGCTATGGAGCCCTTAGCCTGTGCCTTGCGCCAGGATCAGGCCATTAATGGGATACCAGTGCCTGGAAGTGGGGGAGGAGAGGTAAAGACATCTCTATACATGGATGACGTCACCCTGCTCCTCTCTGACAATGCCTCAATTAGCAGAGCTCTGCAGTGCTGTGATCGGTTCTCTTTGGCTTCCTCCGCAAAAATTAACACATCTAAGAGTGAGATTTTTTATCAGAACTGGAGGGAGCCAAAAGAAGGACATGATCTCAGGCTGCAAGAGAAGAGAATTAAGGTCCTGGGGGTGTATTTTGGAGAAGAGATGGGAACAGTAAATTGGCAGAACAAATTGCCAATCTTAAACAAAAAACTGATGCAATGGAAGGACCGAGACCTCACCATGACAGGGAAGGTGCTGGTCATCAAAGCCGAGCTCTTGCCTGTCTTGAATTTTCTGGCTTCTACCTTCCCAATCCCACACCGTGTTGCGGCGGTGCTGAGGAGATTGATGTTTCAATTTCTATGGGGTGGGAAGCAGGAAAGACTCAGAAGGGAAATAATGTACAGGCCGCTACCCTCAGGGGGGAAGTCTGTCCCAGATATTGCTACGAAGCTGCTGTGCATTTTCCTGGCCTCTGTGCTGAGAGGCTTTGCAACAGCACCTGCAGCGCGTACCTGGACTTATTTTTCCAGACTCTGGGTAGGTAGGGAGGTGTTCAGAGTGTGGGGTGTCAGACCCAAGCTGGACGTCCCACTCTCTGACACATGCCCTGCAATTTATGGGACAGTTAAAAGTTTTCTAAGATCTCACCCAATTGGCCATATTCCCCTCCGAGATGTCAGCGTCCAAAAACTGGAAGATTTCGTAGCACCCCAGAACAATAGGCAGACCCCTGTGGGCATTTTAACATCAGCCCAAACAAGGAAGGTGTGGAAACACACATCCTCTAAATTTCTGTGCAACATTCACAGAGATTTAGCCTGGAGTGTCGTCCACCAGTGCTTACCGGTACGAACTTTCTTGTACCGTAGGGGCCTCACCCCCAGCCCTCGCTGCGTTAGGGTGGGCTGCGGCGAGGAGGAGACTGTGACCCATCTCCTGTGGTCCTGCTTTTTTGCTAAGGCCTTCTGGGCCCAGTTTGAAGATTGGTTGCAGGCTCTCTCGCCACAATTTACCCTGACCGCTGCTTTCATCATATACGGCATCTCTCCTGTCAAGCTTCCTCCTGACGTGTTTGACAGGATCTGGGCTGTGGTGAACAGTGGGAAAGACGCCCTGTGGAGAGTGAGGAACATGGGGCTGTTCAAAGGCATCGAGGTCCCAGTCAAGGCAGCAGGTAGCCTGGCCCTGTTCATCACCCGAGAGAACTATTACCTCAGAGATCTGTGGAGAGAAGGGAGGGAGGAAGCAGAAAATCTGTGGGAAATAGAGAGCATAGGTCAATATCTCAAGAAACTGTGAAAAACATTATCATGTTTAAATAAAGAATGTGATTTGCACCAGAAAAAAAGAAAATTGTTGCTATGTAACTGTTACCGTGTCAAAATGTAATGAGATGTGATCATATATACTGTTTTAAGTATGTATATTAATGTAAAGCTTTCTGATTTGTGATTTCCTGTATTTTTTTGTGAAAAGAAAATAAAGTTCTTAAAAATCGAAATCGGTTCACCCAGGGCGAGGCTCGGCCATTGCACTCCGGCTGTGCTGACCCCTGCAAATTCCCCAAATGTGGGAATCTCGACTGCATAATTTCTGGTAGTGGGGGACTGCGTTCGCGCTCTCCCCTGATGTGCTTGGTCCAAAATCAGATAGGGAGGGTTAGGACACCACGAGCTGCGTGGCTGCGGAAGGATCCCGGTTCGACAGGAGTGGACGCCGCTGCTGGTTCTCGCTGGCTTTTAGTTAGGGGTCCGGAGAAGCATCTCAAGCTAGTTCCACTACTCCTTCCGGACGTTCATTCCCTTTTCAAAGTCAGTCGTTTTGCTGTAGTCTGCGTTCTTTAGGCTGATTATCGAGGTTAGCCTTTATTTGGTCATGGGGGGCCTCGGTACTGTATGCTGAGTCTAAAGACAGTTTCACCCGTTTTCTGATTGCTCGGTTCTGTAACAGTGCAGACATGTCAAACAGTGAATGGCTGTACCTCTACTGTATCCATGCTCAATGAATGAAATCGGTAACAAATGAATATATGTCTAGTTATACGAAAAACGAGTGGTTTATCGACTCATCTTCATTTGCAGATTTAGAGGCAGCTTCGATATTCGTTTTACAGACGGGTTTTTTTTTTGGAATATGGGTCACACACATGCCACAGCAACAAAACATCTCTAGAGATGAGGCTATAGATCACCTTTCCATCCTGCAGGTTTTCCTCCCAAAGCCTACGGCACCAACGGCGACCCCTGCTGGCCGGGAGAGCAAAAGCTTACAGCACCTGGTATTCCCAGGCAGTCTCCCATCCAAGTACTAACCAGGCCCAACGCTGCTTAGCTTCCGAGATCAGACGAGATCGGGCGTGTTCAGGGTGGTGTGGCCGTAAGCGAAAGCCCCGGCGCCTGACTCGCTACTTGAAGCTGTGTGTGGCGGGGGTTCCGTGCCCCCCGAGCGGGACTGAAGGATCGTTCGTGTGCAACTCTTTGGAAAGGAGCTGCTTTCCAAATCGCATTGCGTGCCTGGATATTGGCGAATGCGCTCCCTTGTGTTGACTCGTCCCGCACTGGAGGAGGACAAACAATCTGCACGGAGGAGCACCAGGCAAGTCTTCACCAGACAAAAACCTCCAGTGCACAGCACTCTGGAAACATTTCGGGGCTTTCGCGTGTTTATTTCAGCACGTAAAGCGCACCGGTCCAACACGTCGGCCGGGCGCGCGGCGCCTCCGCCCTCTTGTGGCCTTGCGGCGTCAGAGCAAGAGGCTCCTTCTCGCTGCCCTTCCGCTGTGTTGCAGGGCCCCGAGAGGGAACCCGGAGCGCGCACTTTGTGGGGGGCGGGGGACCGCGTTCGCGCTCTGCCCCCGGTCTCTTGCGCGAGTACTAAATCTCACGGACAGGGGGGCCTCGTCATTGATTGTTACAGGTGAGACGGGGATTAGGAGGAGACCCCGACTGATGGGTAAAGGGGAGCACTAACACCAGAGGGACACCCCCGGCGTCTCTTTTTGAGAGACGCCCTGGGGTTTCCTAATGGCCAAGGAGGGTCGGGACCTCGGTTTGACGCCTCCCCCGAAGGACGGCGCCTGTTTGTGCAGCAGAGTGTCGCCATCAGGAGGCTGGGGCGTAAGAGAGCCACACAGCCCGCAGGGTGAGCGCTCCCTACTGGTCCCAGTCACACCTCTTGCAGGAGCAGCAGCAACCGGAGCTTTTCCGGGGTGGAATCTCCCATCCGGGTGCCGGCCAGGCTCACACCTGCTGGGCTGCCCCGGGGGTGAGCCCAGTCGAGAGTCGCAGGGCCAGATCTAGTCACCGGGGAGAAACGATACAAGTGAAGGATTGCTCGGCTCTCGGCACTTGAAAAGACCGACAAATGTCTCGTTCCCGCCGGAGCTGAATGTACCCGCATGTGTGGTGTCGTCTTCTTCCCCCGCCCCGCTGTGTTTGCTGTATTGTCTCTGAAGCCGGCCCCCCCGAGACGAGACGGGCTGTTCCTGTGCCCCAATTAACACTTTACAGGTGCCATTCCCCGGCATTGTGGCCATTGTCGGTGCTCACACGCGATAAGATAAGGCGGAGGAGAGCGGGGCATGCCCAGCGGCAGACATTCAAGGAGGGGGCAGTGCGAGGTGAGGTGAGGTGCGACACGCCGGAGCCCCGACGCAGCTAATGCGGAGCACTTGTTGGACTGGCATCGAAAGAACGTGTGCGCACGGAGCGAGCCTTCCCTGCGGCGGAGCGCGGGAACTTTCTCCCCCCCTCCCGCTGCAGGAGTTGTGTGCGCTGCAGCGGTGCCGAGAGAAAAGCACAGAAGGCAGCAGGCTCTGGAGAGCAGGTAAGAGACGGAGCCTTGTGGGCAGGCGAGCAGGCCCGTTTTTTGGAAATTGCTGAAAAGGTTTGTTCGGTGTGTGGCAGGCGCACGTCGCGAGCTTGCGTGGCGATCTGCCGGTCTGGAGTTATGCAAATGAGGCTGAATTGCATCCCGGGACATGCTGCGAATGCGCAACGGCGACTGCAGATGTGTAGGAAACGGCGCGCTCGTTTTCTCGTTTTGCCCACACTTTTGAGTGTTAGTGTGGCGTGTGAGTGTGTGAAAGAGTGGGCCCAGCAGGAGGCGGTGGCGTGCGGGGCGAGGAGGTGGCCTAGGCTGCGCGATTTGTGCTGTGGGTGCGGGCCGCTTGCAGGGGCCTGTTTAACTCATACTTACCTGGCAGGGGAGATACCTTGATCAAGAAGGAGGTTCACCCAGGGCGAGGCTCGGCCATTGCACTCCGGCTGTGCTGACCCCTGCGAATTCCCCAAATGTGGGAATCTCGACTGCATAATTTCTGGTAGTGGGGGACTGCGTTCGCGCTCTCCCCTGATGTGCTTGGACCAAAATCAGATAGGGAGGGTTAGGACACCACGAGCTGCGTGGCTGCGGAAGGATCCCGGTTCGACAGGAGTGGACGCCGCTGCTGGTTCTCGCTGGCTTTTAGTTAGGGGTCCGGAGAAGCATCTCAAGCTAGTTCCACTACTCCTTCCGGACGTTCATTCCCTTTTCAAAGTCAGTCGTTTTGCTGTAGTCTGCGTTCTTTAGGCTGATTATCGAGGTTAGCCTTTATTTGGTCATGGGGGGCCTCGGTACTGTATGCTGAGTCTAAAGACAGTTTCACCCGTTTTCTGATTGCTCGGTTCTGTACCAGTGCAGACATGTCAAACAGTGAATGGCTGTACCTCTATTGTATCCGTGCTCAATGAATGAAATCGGTAACAAATGAATATATGTCTAGTTATACGAAAAACGAGTGGTTTATCGACTCATCTTCATTTGCAGATTTAGAGGCAGCTTCGATATTCGTTTTACAGACGGGTTTTTTTTTTTGAATATGGGTCACACACATGCCACAGCAACAAAACATCTCTAGAGATGAGGCTATAGATCACCTTTCCATCCTGCAGGTTTTCCTCCCAAAGCCTACGGCACCAACGGCGACCCCTGCTGGCCGGGAGAGCAAAAGCTTACAGCACCTGGTATTCCCAGGCAGTCTCCCATCCAAGTACTAACCAGGCCCGACGCTGCTTAGCTTCCGAGATCAGACGAGATCGGGCGTGTTCAGGGTGGTGTGGCCGTAAGCGAAAGCCCCGGCGCCTGACTCGCTACTTGAAGCTGTGTGTGGCGGGGGTTCCGTGCCCCCCGAGCGGGACTGAAGGATCGTTCGTGTGCAACTCTTTGGAAAGGAGCTGCTTTCCAAATCGCATTGCGTGCCTGGATGTTGGCGAATGCGCTCCCTTGTGTTGGCTCGTCCCGCACTGGAGGAGGACAAACAATCTCCACGGAGGAGCACCAGGCAAGTCTTCACCAGACAAAAACCTCCAGTGCACAGCACTCTGGAAACATTTCGGGGCTTTCGCGTGTTTATTTCAGCACGTAAAGCGCACCGGTCCAACACGTCGGCCGGGCGCGCGGCGCCTCCGCCCTCTTGTGGCCTTGCGGCGTCAGAGCAAGAGGCTCCTTCTCGCTGCCCTTCCGCTGTGTTGCAGGACCCGGAGCGCGCACTTTGTGGGGGGCGGGGGACCGCGTTCGCGCTCTGCCCCCGGTCTCTTGCGCGAGTACTAAATCTCACGGACAGGGGGGCCTCGTCATTGATTGTTACAGGTTAGACGGGGATTAGGAGGAGACCCCGACTGATGGGTAAAGGGGAGCACTAACACCAGAGGGACACCCCCGGCGTCTCTTTTTGAGAGACGCCCTGGGGTTTCCTAATGGCCAAGGAGGGTCGGGACCTCGGTTTGACCTCTGTTTGTGCAGCAGAGTGTCGCCATCAGGAGGCTGGGGCGTAAGAGAGCCACACAGCCCGCAGGGTGAGCGCTCCCTACTGGTCCCAGTCACACCTCTTGCAGGAGCAGCAGCAACCGGAGCTTTTCCGGGGTGGAATCTCCTATCCGGGTGCCGGCCAGGCTCACACCTGCTGGGCTGCCCCGGGGGTGAGCCCAGTCGAGAGTCGCAGGGCCAGATCTAGTCACCGGGGAGAAACGATACAAGTGAAGGATTGCTCGGCTCTCGGCACTTGAAAAGACCGACAAATGTCTCGTTCCCGCCGGAGCTGAATGTACCCGCATGTGTGGTGTCGTCTTCTTCCCCCGCCCCGCTGTGTTTGCTGTATTGTCTCTGAAGCCGGCCCCCCCGAGACGAGACGGGCTGTTCCTGTGCCCCAATTAACACTTTACAGGTGCCATTCCCCGGCATTGTGGCCATTGTCGGTGCTCACACGCGATAAGATAAGGCGGAGGAGAGCGGGGCATGCCCAGCGGCAGACATTCAAGGAGGGGGCAGTGCGAGGTGAGGTGAGGTGCGACACGCCGGAGCCCCGACGCAGCTAATGCGGAGCACTTGTTGGACTGGCATCGAAAGGACGTGTGCGCACGGAGCGAGCCTTCCCTGCGGCGGAGCGCGGGAACTTTCTCCCCCCCTCCCGCTGCAGGAGTTGTGTGCACTGCAGCGGTGCCGAGAGAAAAGCACAGAAGGCAGCAGGCTCTGGAGAGCAGGTAAGAGACGGAGCCTTGTGGGCAGGCGAGCAGGCCCGTTTTTTGGAAATTGCTGAAAAGGTTTGTTCGGTGTGTGGCAGGCGCACGTCGCGAACTTGCGTGGCGATCTGCCGGTCTGGAGTTATGCAAATGAGGCCGAATTGCATCCCGGGACATGCTGCGAATGCGCAACGGCGACTGCAGATGTGTAGGAAACGGCGCGCTCGTTTTCTCGTTTTGCCCACACTTTTGAGTGTTAGTGTGGCGTGTGAGTGTGTGAAAGAGTGGGCCCAGCAGGAGGCGGTGGCGTGCGGGGCGAGGAGGTGGCCTAGGCTGCGCGATTTGTGCTGTGGGTGCGGGCCGCTTGCAGGGGCCTGTTTAACTCATACTTACCTGGCAGGGGAGATACCTTGATCAAGAAGGAGGTTCACCCAGAGCGAGGCTCGGCCATTGCACTCCGGCTGTGCTGACCCCTGCGAATTCCCCAAATGTGGGAATCTCGACTGCATAATTTCTGGTAGTGGGGGACTGCGTTCGCGCTCTCCCCTGATGTGCTTGGACCAAAATCAGATAGGGAGGGTTAGGACACCACGAGCTGCGTGGCTGCGGAAGGATCCCGGTTCGACAGGAGTGGACGCCGCTGCTGGTTCTCGCTGGCTTTTAGTTAGGGGTCCGGAGAAGCATCTCAAGCTAGTTCCACTACTCCTTCCGGACGTTCATTCCCTTTTCAAAGTCAGTCGTTTTGCTGTAGTCTGCGTTCTTTAGGCTGATTATCGAGGTTAGCCTTTATTTGGTCATGGGGGGCCTCGGTACTGTATGCTGAGTCTAAAGACAGTTTCACCCGTTTTCTGATTGCTCGGTTCTGTACCAGTGCAGACATGTCAAACAGTGAATGGCTGTACCTCTATTGTATCCGTGCTCAATGAATGAAATCGGTAACAAATGAATATATGTCTAGTTATACGAAAAACGAGTGGTTTATCGACTCATCTTCATTTGCAGATTTAGAGGCAGCTTCGATATTCGTTTTACAGACGGGTTTTTTTTTTTGAATATGGGTCACACACATGCCACAGCAACAAAACATCTCTAGAGATGAGGCTATAGATCACCTTTCCATCCTGCAGGTTTTCCTCCCAAAGCCTACGGCACCAACGGCGACCCCTGCTGGCCGGGAGAGCAAAAGCTTACAGCACCTGGTATTCCCAGGCAGTCTCCCATCCAAGTACTAACCAGGCCCGACGCTGCTTAGCTTCCGAGATCAGACGAGATCGGGCGTGTTCAGGGTGGTGTGGCCGTAAGCGAAAGCCCCGGCGCCTGACTCGCTACTTGAAGCTGTGTGTGGCGGGGGTTCCGTGCCCCCCGAGCGGGACTGAAGGATCGTTCGTGTGCAACTCTTTGGAAAGGAGCTGCTTTCCAAATCGCATTGCGTGCCTGGATGTTGGCGAATGCGCTCCCTTGTGTTGGCTCGTCCCGCACTGGAGGAGGACAAACAATCTCCACGGAGGAGCACCAGGCAAGTCTTCACCAGACAAAAACCTCCAGTGCACAGCACTCTGGAAACATTTCGGGGCTTTCGCGTGTTTATTTCAGCACGTAAAGCGCACCGGTCCAACACGTCGGCCGGGCGCGCGGCGCCTCCGCCCTCTTGTGGCCTTGCGGCGTCAGAGCAAGAGGCTCCTTCTCGCTGCCCTTCCGCTGTGTTGCAGGACCCGGAGCGCGCACTTTGTGGGGGGCGGGGGACCGCGTTCGCGCTCTGCCCCCGGTCTCTTGCGCGAGTACTAAATCTCACGGACAGGGGGGCCTCGTCATTGATTGTTACAGGTTAGACGGGGATTAGGAGGAGACCCCGACTGATGGGTAAAGGGGAGCACTAACACCAGAGGGACACCCCCGGCGTCTCTTTTTGAGAGACGCCCTGGGGTTTCCTAATGGCCAAGGAGGGTCGGGACCTCGGTTTGACCTCTGTTTGTGCAGCAGAGTGTCGCCATCAGGAGGCTGGGGCGTAAGAGAGCCACACAGCCCGCAGGGTGAGCGCTCCCTACTGGTCCCAGTCACACCTCTTGCAGGAGCAGCAGCAACCGGAGCTTTTCCGGGGTGGAATCTCCTATCCGGGTGCCGGCCAGGCTCACACCTGCTGGGCTGCCCCGGGGGTGAGCCCAGTCGAGAGTCGCAGGGCCAGATCTAGTCACCGGGGAGAAACGATACAAGTGAAGGATTGCTCGGCTCTCGGCACTTGAAAAGACCGACAAATGTCTCGTTCCCGCCGGAGCTGAATGTACCCGCATGTGTGGTGTCGTCTTCTTCCCCCGCCCCGCTGTGTTTGCTGTATTGTCTCTGAAGCCGGCCCCCCCGAGACGAGACGGGCTGTTCCTGTGCCCCAATTAACACTTTACAGGTGCCATTCCCCGGCATTGTGGCCATTGTCGGTGCTCACACGCGATAAGATAAGGCGGAGGAGAGCGGGGCATGCCCAGCGGCAGACATTCAAGGAGGGGGCAGTGCGAGGTGAGGTGAGGTGCGACACGCCGGAGCCCCGACGCAGCTAATGCGGAGCACTTGTTGGACTGGCATCGAAAGGACGTGTGCGCACGGAGCGAGCCTTCCCTGCGGCGGAGCGCGGGAACTTTCTCCCCCCCTCCCGCTGCAGGAGTTGTGTGCACTGCAGCGGTGCCGAGAGAAAAGCACAGAAGGCAGCAGGCTCTGGAGAGCAGGTAAGAGACGGAGCCTTGTGGGCAGGCGAGCAGGCCCGTTTTTTGGAAATTGCTGAAAAGGTTTGTTCGGTGTGTGGCAGGCGCACGTCGCGAACTTGCGTGGCGATCTGCCGGTCTGGAGTTATGCAAATGAGGCCGAATTGCATCCCGGGACATGCTGCGAATGCGCAACGGCGACTGCAGATGTGTAGGAAACGGCGCGCTCGTTTTCTCGTTTTGCCCACACTTTTGAGTGTTAGTGTGGCGTGTGAGTGTGTGAAAGAGTGGGCCCAGCAGGAGGCGGTGGCGTGCGGGGCGAGGAGGTGGCCTAGGCTGCGCGATTTGTGCTGTGGGTGCGGGCCGCTTGCAGGGGCCTGTTTAACTCATACTTACCTGGCAGGGGAGATACCTTGATCAAGAAGGAGGTTCACCCAGGGCGAGGCTCGGCCATTGCACTCCGGCTGTGCTGACCCCTGCGAATTCCCCAAATGTGGGAATCTCGACTGCATAATTTCTGGTAGTGGGGGACTGCGTTCGCGCTCTCCCCTGATGTGCTTGGTCCAAAATCAGATAGGGGAGGGTTAGGACACCACGAGCTGCGTGGCTGTGGAAGGATCCCGGTTCGACAGGAGTGGACGCCGCTGCTGGTTCTCGCTGGCTTTTAGTTAGGGGTCCGGAGAAGCATCTCAAGCTAGTTCCACTACTCCTTCCGGACGTTCATTCCCTTTTCAAAGTCAGTCGTTTTGCTGTAGTCTGCGTTCTTTAGGCTGATTATCGAGGTTAGCCTTTATTTGGTCATGGGGGGCCTCGGTACTGTATGCTGAGTCTAAAGACAGTTTCACCCGTTTTCTGATTGCTCGGTTCTGTACCACTGCAGACATGTCAAACAGTGAATGGCTGTACCTCTATTGTATCCGTGCTCAATGAATGAAATCGGTAACAAATGAATATATGTCTAGTTATACGAAAAACGAGTGGTTTATCGACTCATCTTCATTTGCAGATTTAGAGGCAGCTTCGATATTCGTTTTACAGACGGGTTTTTTTTTTTGAATATGGGTCACACACATGCCACAGCAACAAAACATCTCTAGAGATGAGGCTATAGATCACCTTTCCATCCTGCAGGTTTTCCTCCCAAAGCCTACGGCACCAACGGCGACCCCTGCTGGCCGGGAGAGCAAAAGCTTACAGCACCTGGTATTCCCAGGCAGTCTCCCATCCAAGTACTAACCAGGCCCGACGCTGCTTAGCTTCCAAGATCAGACGAGATCGGGCGTGTTCAGGGTGGTGTGGCCGTAAGCGAAAGCCCCGGCGCCTGACTCGCTACTTGAAGCTGTGTGTGGCGGGGCTTCCGTGCCCCCCGAGCGGGACTGAAGGATCGTTCGTGTGCAACTCTTTGGAAAGGAGCTGCTTTCCAAATCGCATTGCGTGCCTGGATGTTGGCGAATGCGCTCCCTTGTGTTGGCTCGTCCCGCACTGGAGGAGGACAAACAATCTGCACGGAGGAGCACCAGGCAAGTCTTCACCAGACAAAAACCTCCAGTGCACAGCACTCTGGAAAAATTTCGGGGCTTTCGCGTGTTTATTTCAGCACGTAAAGCGCACCGGTCCAACCACGTCGGCCGGGCGCGCGGCGCCTCCGCCCTCTTGTGGCCTTGCGGCGTCAGAGCAAGAGGCTCCTTCTCGCTGCCCTTCCGCTGTGTTGCAGGACATGGAGCGCGCACTTTGTGGGGGGCGGGGGACCGCGTTCGCGCTCTGCCCCCGGTCTCTTGCGCGAGTACTAAATCTCACGGACAGGGGGGCCTCGTCATTGATTGTTACAGGTGAGACGGGGATTAGGAGGAGACCCCGACTGATGGGTAAAGGGGAGCACTAACACCAGAGGGACACCCCCGGCGTCTCTTTTTGAGAGACGCCCTGGGGTTTCCTAATGGCCAAGGAGGGTCGGGACCTCGGTTTGACCTCTGTTTGTGCAGCAGAGTGTCGCCATCAGGAGGCTGGGGCGTAAGAGAGCCACACAGCCCGCAGGGTGAGCGCTCCCTACTGGTCCCAGTCACACCTCTTGCAGGAGCAGCAGCAACCGGAGCTTTTCCGGGGTGGAATCTCCTATCCGGGTGCCGGCCAGGCTCACACCTGCTGGGCTGCCCCGGGGGTGAGCCCAGTCGAGAGTCGCAGGGCCAGATCTAGTCACCGGGGAGAAACGATACAAGTGAAGGATTGCTCGGCTCTCGGCACTTGAAAAGACCGACAAATGTCTCGTTCCCGCCGGAGCTGAATGTACCCGCATGTGTGGTGTCGTCTTCTTCCCCCGCCCCGCTGTGTTTGCTGTATTGTCTCTGAAGCCGGCCCCCCCGAGACGAGACGGGCTGTTCCTGTGCCCCAATTAACACTTTACAGGTGCCATTCCCCGGCATTGTGGCCATTGTCGGTGCTCACACGCGATAAGATAAGGCGGAGGAGAGCGGGGCATGCCCAGCGGCAGACATTCAAGGAGGGGGTAGGGCGAGGTGAGGTGAGGTGCGACACGCCGGAGCCCCGACGCAGCTAATGCGGAGCACTTGTTGGACTGGCATCGAAAGGACGTGTGCGCACGGAGCGAGCCTTCCCTGCGGCGGAGCGTGGGAACTTTCTCCCCCCTCCCGCTGCAGGAGTTGTGTGCACTGCAGCGGTGCCGAGAGAAAAGCACAGAAGGCAGCAGGCTCTGGAGAGCAGGTAAGAGACGGAGCCTTGTGGGCAGGCGAGCAGGCCCGTTTTTTGGAAATTGCTGAAAAGGTTTGTTCGGTGTGTGGCAGGCGCACGTCACGAACTTGCGTGGCGATCTGCCGGTCTGGAGTTATGCAAATGAGGCCGAATTGCATCCCGGGACATGCTGCGAATGCGCAACGGCGACTGCAGATGTGTAGGAAACGGCGCGCTCGTTTTCTCGTTTTGCCCACACTTTTGAGTGTTAGTGTGGCGTGTGAGTGTGTGAAAGAGTGGGCCCAGCAGGAGGCGGTGGCGTGCGGGGCGAGGAGGTGGCCTAGGCTGCGCGATTTGTGCTGTGGGTGCGGGCCGCTTGCAGGGGCCTGTTTAACTCATACTTACCTGGCAGGGGAGATACCTTGATCAAGAAGGAGGTTCACCCAGGGCGAGGCTCGGCCATTGCACTCCGGCTGTGCTGACCCCTGCGAATTCCCCAAATGTGGGAATCTCGACTGCATAATTTCTGGTAGTGGGGGACTGCGTTCGCGCTCTCCCCTGATGTGCTTGGTCCAAAATCAGATAGGGAGGGTTAGGACACCACGAGCTGCGTGGCTGCGGAAGGATCCCGGTTCGACAGGAGTGGACGCCGCTGCTGGTTCTCGCTGGCTTTTAGTTAGGGGTCCGGAGAAGCATCTCAAGCTAGTTCCACTACTCCTTCCGGACGTTCATTCTCTTTTCAAAGTCAGTCGTTTTGCTGTAGTCTGCGTTCTTTAGGCTGATTATCGAGGTTAGCCTTTATTTGGTCATGGGGGGCCTCGGTACTGTATGCTGAGTCTAAAGACAGTTTCACCCGTTTTCTGATTGCTCGGTTCTGTACCAGTGCAGACATGTCAAACAGTGAATGGCTGTACCTCTACTGTATCCATGCTCAATGAATGAAATCGGTAACAAATGAATATATGTCTAGTTATACGAAAAACGAGTGGTTTATCGACTCATCTTCATTTGCAGATTTAGAGGCAGCTACGATATTCGTTTTACAGACGGGTTTTTTTTTTTGAATATGGGTCACACACATGCCACAGCAACAAAACATCTCTAGAGATGAGGCTATAGATCACCTTTCCATCCTGCAGGTTTTCCTCCCAAAGCCTACGGCACCAACGGCGACCCCTGCTGGCCGGGAGAGCAAAAGCTTACAGCACCTGGTATTCCCAGGCAGTCTCCCATCCAAGTACTAACCAGGCCCGACGCTGCTTAGCTTCCGAAATCAGACGAGATCGGGCGTGTTCAGGGTGGTGTGGCCGTAAGCGAAAGCCCCGGCGCCTGACTCGCTACTTGAAGCTGTGTGTGGCGGGGGTTCCGTGCCCCCCGAGCGGGACTGAAGGATCGTTCGTGTGCAACTCTTTGGAAAGGAGCTGCTTTCCAAATCGCATTGCGTGCCTGGATATTGGCGAATGCGCTCCCTTGTGTTGACTCGTCCCGCACTGGAGGAGGACAAACAATCTGCACGGAGGAGCACCAGGCAAGTCTTCACCAGACAAAAACCTCCAGTGCACAGCACTCTGGAAACATTTCGGGGCTTTCGCGTGTTTATTTCAGCACGTAAAGCGCACCGGTCCAACACGTCGGCCGGGCGCGCGGCGCCTCCGCCCTCTTGTGGCCTTGCGGCATCAGAGCAAGAGGCTCCTTCTCGCTGCCCTTCCGCTGTGTTGCAGGGCCCCGAGAGGGAACCCGGAGCGCGCACTTTGTGGGGGGCGGGGGACCGCGTTCGCGCTCTGCCCCCGGTCTCTTGCGCGAGTACTAAATCTCACGGACAGGGGGGCCTCGTCATTGATTGTTACAGGTTAGACGGGGATTAGGAGGAGACCCCGACTGATGGGTAAAGGGGAGCACTAACACCAGAGGGACACCCCCGGCGTCTCTTTTTGAGAGACGCCCTGGGGTTTCCTAATGGCCAAGGAGGGTCGGGACCTCGGTTTGACCTCTGTTTGTGCAGCAGAGTGTCGCCATCAGGAGGCTGGGGCGTAAGAGAGCCACACAGCCCGCAGGGTGAGCGCTCCCTACTGGTCCCAGTCACACCTCTTGCAGGAGCAGCAGCAACCGGAGCTTTTCCGGGGTGGAATCTCCTATCCGGGTGCCGGACATGCTCACACCTGCTGGGCTGCCCCGGGGGTGAGCCCAGTCGAGAGTCGCAGGGCCAGATCTAGTCACCGGGGAGAAACGATACAAGTGAAGGATTGCTCAGCTCTCGGCACTTGAAAAGACCGACAAATGTCTCGTTCCCGCCGGAGCTGAATGTACCCGCATGTGTGGTGTCGTCTTCTTCCCCCGCCCCGCTGTGTTTGCTGTATTGTCTCTGAAGCCGCCCCCCCCGAGACGAGACGGGCTGTTCCTGTGCCCCAATTAACACTTTACAGGTGCCATTCCCCGGCATTGTGGCCATTGTCGGTGCTCACACGCGATAAGATAAGGCGGAGGAGAGCGGGGCATGCCCAGCGGCAGACATTCAAGGAGGGGGTAGGGCGAGGTGAGGTGAGGTGCGACACGCCGGAGCCCCGACGCAGCTAATGCGGAGCACTTGTTGGACTGGCATCGAAAGGACGTGTGCGCACGGAGCGAGCCTTCCCTGCGGCGGAGCGCGGGAACTTTCTCCCCCCCTCCCGCTGCAGGAGTTGTGTGCACTGCAGCGGTGCCGAGAGAAAAGCACAGAAGGCAGCAGGCTCTGGAGAGCAGGTAAGAGACGGAGCCTTGTGGGCAGGCGAGCAGGCCCATTTTTTGGAAATTGCTGAAAAGGTTTGTTCGGTGTGTGGCAGGCGCACGTCGCGAGCTTGCGTGGCGATCTGCCGGTCTGGAGTTATGCAAATGAGGCCGAATTGCATCCCGGGACATGCTCCGAATGCGCAACGGCGACTGCAGATGTGTAGGAAACGGCGCGCTCGTTTTCTCGTTTTGCCCACACTTTTGAGTGTTAGTGTGGCGTGTGAGTGTGTGAAAGAGTGGGCCCAGCAGGAGGCGGTGGCGTGCGGGGCGAGGAGGTGGCCTAGGCTGCGCGATTTGTGCTGTGGGTGCGGGCCGCTTGCAGGGGCCTGTTTAACTCATACTTACCTGGCAGGGGAGATACCTTGATCAAGAAGGAGGTTCACCCAGGGCGAGGCTCGGCCATTGCACTCCGGCTGTGCTGACCCCTGCGAATTCCCCAAATGTGGGAATCTCGACTGCATAATTTCTGGTAGTGGGGGACTGCGTTCGCGCTCTCCCCTGATGTGCTTGGTCCAAAATCAGATACGGGAGGGTTAGGACACCACGAGCTGCGTGGCTGTGGAAGGATCCCGGTTCGACAGGAGTGGACGCCGCTGCTGGTTCTCGCTGGCTTTTAGTTAGGGGTCCGGAGAAGCATCTCAAGCTAGTTCCACTACTCCTTCCGGACGTTCATTCCCTTTTCAAAGTCAGTCGTTTTGCTGTAGTCTGCGTTCTTTAGGCTGATTATCGAGGTTAGCCTTTATTTGGTCATGGGGGGCCTCGGTACTGTATGCTGAGTCTAAAGACAGTTTCACCCGTTTTCTGATTGCTCGGTTCTGTACCACTGCAGACATGTCAAACAGTGAATGGCTGTACCTCTATTGTATCCGTGCTCAATGAATGAAATCGGTAACAAATGAATATATGTCTAGTTATACGAAAAACGAGTGGTTTATCGACTCATCTTCATTTGCAGATTTAGAGGCAGCTTCGATATTCGTTTTACAGACGGGTTTTTTTTTTTGAATATGGGTCACACACATGCCACAGCAACAAAACATCTCTAGAGATGAGGCTATAGATCACCTTTCCATCCTGCAGGTTTTCCTCCCAAAGCCTACGGCACCAACGGCGACCCCTGCTGGCCGGGAGAGCAAAAGCTTACAGCACCTGGTATTCCCAGGCAGTCTCCCATCCAAGTACTAACCAGGCCCGACGCTGCTTAGCTTCCAAGATCAGACGAGATCGGGCGTGTTCAGGGTGGTGTGGCCGTAAGCGAAAGCCCCGGCGCCTGACTCGCTACTTGAAGCTGTGTGTGGCGGGGCTTCCGTGCCCCCCGAGCGGGACTGAAGGATCGTTCGTGTGCAACTCTTTGGAAAGGAGCTGCTTTCCAAATCGCATTGCGTGCCTGGATGTTGGCGAATGCGCTCCCTTGTGTTGGCTCGTCCCGCACTGGAGGAGGACAAACAATCTGCACGGAGGAGCACCAGGCAAGTCTTCACCAGACAAAAACCTCCAGTGCACAGCACTCTGGAAAAATTTCGGGGCTTTCGCGTGTTTATTTCAGCACGTAAAGCGCACCGGTCCAACCACGTCGGCCGGGCGCGCGGCGCCTCCGCCCTCTTGTGGCCTTGCGGCGTCAGAGCAAGAGGCTCCTTCTCGCTGCCCTTCCGCTGTGTTGCAGGACATGGAGCGCGCACTTTGTGGGGGGCGGGGGACCGCGTTCGCGCTCTGCCCCCGGTCTCTTGCGCGAGTACTAAATCTCACGGACAGGGGGGCCTCGTCATTGATTGTTACAGGTGAGACGGGGATTAGGAGGAGACCCCGACTGATGGGTAAAGGGGAGCACTAACACCAGAGGGACACCCCCGGCGTCTCTTTTTGAGAGACGCCCTGGGGTTTCCTAATGGCCAAGGAGGGTCGGGACCTCGGTTTGACCTCTGTTTGTGCAGCAGAGTGTCGCCATCAGGAGGCTGGGGCGTAAGAGAGCCACACAGCCCGCAGGGTGAGCGCTCCCTACTGGTCCCAGTCACACCTCTTGCAGGAGCAGCAGCAACCGGAGCTTTTCCGGGGTGGAATCTCCTATCCGGGTGCCGGCCAGGCTCACACCTGCTGGGCTGCCCCGGGGGTGAGCCCAGTCGAGAGTCGCAGGGCCAGATCTAGTCACCGGGGAGAAACGATACAAGTGAAGGATTGCTCGGCTCTCGGCACTTGAAAAGACCGACAAATGTCTCGTTCCCGCCGGAGCTGAATGTACCCGCATGTGTGGTGTCGTCTTCTTCCCCCGCCCCGCTGTGTTTGCTGTATTGTCTCTGAAGCCGGCCCCCCCGAGACGAGACGGGCTGTTCCTGTGCCCCAATTAACACTTTACAGGTGCCATTCCCCGGCATTGTGGCCATTGTCGGTGCTCACACGCGATAAGATAAGGCGGAGGAGAGCGGGGCATGCCCAGCGGCAGACATTCAAGGAGGGGGTAGGGCGAGGTGAGGTGAGGTGCGACACGCCGGAGCCCCGACGCAGCTAATGCGGAGCACTTGTTGGACTGGCATCGAAAGGACGTGTGCGCACGGAGCGAGCCTTCCCTGCGGCGGAGCGTGGGAACTTTCTCCCCCCTCCCGCTGCAGGAGTTGTGTGCACTGCAGCGGTGCCGAGAGAAAAGCACAGAAGGCAGCAGGCTCTGGAGAGCAGGTAAGAGACGGAGCCTTGTGGGCAGGCGAGCAGGCCCGTTTTTTGGAAATTGCTGAAAAGGTTTGTTCGGTGTGTGGCAGGCGCACGTCACGAACTTGCGTGGCGATCTGCCGGTCTGGAGTTATGCAAATGAGGCCGAATTGCATCCCGGGACATGCTGCGAATGCGCAACGGCGACTGCAGATGTGTAGGAAACGGCGCGCTCGTTTTCTCGTTTTGCCCACACTTTTGAGTGTTAGTGTGGCGTGTGAGTGTGTGAAAGAGTGGGCCCAGCAGGAGGCGGTGGCGTGCGGGGCGAGGAGGTGGCCTAGGCTGCGCGATTTGTGCTGTGGGTGCGGGCCGCTTGCAGGGGCCTGTTTAACTCATACTTACCTGGCAGGGGAGATACCTTGATCAAGAAGGAGGTTCACCCAGGGCGAGGCTCGGCCATTGCACTCCGGCTGTGCTGACCCCTGCGAATTCCCCAAATGTGGGAATCTCGACTGCATAATTTCTGGTAGTGGGGGACTGCGTTCGCGCTCTCCCCTGATGTGCTTGGTCCAAAATCAGATAGGGAGGGTTAGGACACCACGAGCTGCGTGGCTGCGGAAGGATCCCGGTTCGACAGGAGTGGACGCCGCTGCTGGTTCTCGCTGGCTTTTAGTTAGGGGTCCGGAGAAGCATCTCAAGCTAGTTCCACTACTCCTTCCGGACGTTCATTCTCTTTTCAAAGTCAGTCGTTTTGCTGTAGTCTGCGTTCTTTAGGCTGATTATCGAGGTTAGCCTTTATTTGGTCATGGGGGGCCTCGGTACTGTATGCTGAGTCTAAAGACAGTTTCACCCGTTTTCTGATTGCTCGGTTCTGTACCAGTGCAGACATGTCAAACAGTGAATGGCTGTACCTCTACTGTATCCATGCTCAATGAATGAAATCGGTAACAAATGAATATATGTCTAGTTATACGAAAAACGAGTGGTTTATCGACTCATCTTCATTTGCAGATTTAGAGGCAGCTACGATATTCGTTTTACAGACGGGTTTTTTTTTTTGAATATGGGTCACACACATGCCACAGCAACAAAACATCTCTAGAGATGAGGCTATAGATCACCTTTCCATCCTGCAGGTTTTCCTCCCAAAGCCTACGGCACCAACGGCGACCCCTGCTGGCCGGGAGAGCAAAAGCTTACAGCACCTGGTATTCCCAGGCAGTCTCCCATCCAAGTACTAACCAGGCCCGACGCTGCTTAGCTTCCGAAATCAGACGAGATCGGGCGTGTTCAGGGTGGTGTGGCCGTAAGCGAAAGCCCCGGCGCCTGACTCGCTACTTGAAGCTGTGTGTGGCGGGGGTTCCGTGCCCCCCGAGCGGGACTGAAGGATCGTTCGTGTGCAACTCTTTGGAAAGGAGCTGCTTTCCAAATCGCATTGCGTGCCTGGATATTGGCGAATGCGCTCCCTTGTGTTGACTCGTCCCGCACTGGAGGAGGACAAACAATCTGCACGGAGGAGCACCAGGCAAGTCTTCACCAGACAAAAACCTCCAGTGCACAGCACTCTGGAAACATTTCGGGGCTTTCGCGTGTTTATTTCAGCACGTAAAGCGCACCGGTCCAACACGTCGGCCGGGCGCGCGGCGCCTCCGCCCTCTTGTGGCCTTGCGGCATCAGAGCAAGAGGCTCCTTCTCGCTGCCCTTCCGCTGTGTTGCAGGGCCCCGAGAGGGAACCCGGAGCGCGCACTTTGTGGGGGGCGGGGGACCGCGTTCGCGCTCTGCCCCCGGTCTCTTGCGCGAGTACTAAATCTCACGGACAGGGGGGCCTCGTCATTGATTGTTACAGGTTAGACGGGGATTAGGAGGAGACCCCGACTGATGGGTAAAGGGGAGCACTAACACCAGAGGGACACCCCCGGCGTCTCTTTTTGAGAGACGCCCTGGGGTTTCCTAATGGCCAAGGAGGGTCGGGACCTCGGTTTGACCTCTGTTTGTGCAGCAGAGTGTCGCCATCAGGAGGCTGGGGCGTAAGAGAGCCACACAGCCCGCAGGGTGAGCGCTCCCTACTGGTCCCAGTCACACCTCTTGCAGGAGCAGCAGCAACCGGAGCTTTTCCGGGGTGGAATCTCCTATCCGGGTGCCGGACATGCTCACACCTGCTGGGCTGCCCCGGGGGTGAGCCCAGTCGAGAGTCGCAGGGCCAGATCTAGTCACCGGGGAGAAACGATACAAGTGAAGGATTGCTCAGCTCTCGGCACTTGAAAAGACCGACAAATGTCTCGTTCCCGCCGGAGCTGAATGTACCCGCATGTGTGGTGTCGTCTTCTTCCCCCGCCCCGCTGTGTTTGCTGTATTGTCTCTGAAGCCGCCCCCCCCGAGACGAGACGGGCTGTTCCTGTGCCCCAATTAACACTTTACAGGTGCCATTCCCCGGCATTGTGGCCATTGTCGGTGCTCACACGCGATAAGATAAGGCGGAGGAGAGCGGGGCATGCCCAGCGGCAGACATTCAAGGAGGGGGTAGGGCGAGGTGAGGTGAGGTGCGACACGCCGGAGCCCCGACGCAGCTAATGCGGAGCACTTGTTGGACTGGCATCGAAAGGACGTGTGCGCACGGAGCGAGCCTTCCCTGCGGCGGAGCGCGGGAACTTTCTCCCCCCCTCCCGCTGCAGGAGTTGTGTGCACTGCAGCGGTGCCGAGAGAAAAGCACAGAAGGCAGCAGGCTCTGGAGAGCAGGTAAGAGACGGAGCCTTGTGGGCAGGCGAGCAGGCCCATTTTTTGGAAATTGCTGAAAAGGTTTGTTCGGTGTGTGGCAGGCGCACGTCGCGAGCTTGCGTGGCGATCTGCCGGTCTGGAGTTATGCAAATGAGGCCGAATTGCATCCCGGGACATGCTCCGAATGCGCAACGGCGACTGCAGATGTGTAGGAAACGGCGCGCTCGTTTTCTCGTTTTGCCCACACTTTTGAGTGTTAGTGTGGCGTGTGAGTGTGTGAAAGAGTGGGCCCAGCAGGAGGCGGTGGCGTGCGGGGCGAGGAGGTGGCCTAGGCTGCGCGATTTGTGCTGTGGGTGCGGGCCGCTTGCAGGGGCCTGTTTAACTCATACTTACCTGGCAGGGGAGATACCTTGATCAAGAAGGAGGTTCACCCAGGGCGAGGCTCGGCCATTGCACTCCGGCTGTGCTGACCCCTGCGAATTCCCCAAATGTGGGAATCTCGACTGCATAATTTCTGGTAGTGGGGGACTGCGTTCGCGCTCTCCCCTGATGTGCTTGGTCCAAAATCAGATACGGGAGGGTTAGGACACCACGAGCTGCGTGGCTGCGGAAGGATCCCGGTTCGACAGGAGTGGACGCCGCTGCTGGTTCTCGCTGGCTTTTAGTTAGGGGTCCGGAGAAGCATCTCAAGCTAGTTCCACTACTCCTTCCGGACGTTCATTCCCTTTTCAAAGTCAGTCGTTTTGCTGTAGTCTGCTTTCTTTAGGCTGATTATCGAGGTTAGCCTTTATTTGGTCATGGGGGGCCTCGGTACTGTATGCTGAGTCTAAAGACAGTTTCACCCGTTTTCTGATTGCTCGGTTCTGTACCAGTGCAGACATGTCAAACAGTGAATGGCTGTACCTCTACTGTAACCGTGCTCAATGAATGAAATCGGTAACAAATGAATATATGTCTAGTTATACGAAAAACGAGTGGTTTATCGACTCATCTTCATTTGCAGATTTAGAGGCAGCTTCGATATTCATTTTACAGACGGGTTTTTTTTTTGGAATATGGGTCACACACATGCCACAGCAACAAAACATCTCTAGAGATGAGGCTATAGATCACCTTTCCATCCTGCAGGTTTTCCTCCCAAAGCCTACGGCACCAACGGCGACCCCTGCTGGCCGGGAGAGCAAGAGTTTATAGCACCTGGTATTCCCAGGCGGTCTCCCATCCAAGTACTAACCAGGCCTGACCCTGCTTAGCTTCCAAGATCAGACGAGATCGGGCGTGTTCAGGGTGGTGTGGCCGTAAGCGAAAGCCCTGGCGCCTGACTCGCTACTTGAAGCTGTGTGTGGCGGGGGCTCCGTGCCCCCCGAGCGGGACTGAAGGATCGTTCGTGTGCAACTCTTTGGAAAGGAGCTGCTTTCCAAATCGCATTGCGTGCCTGGATGTTGGCGAATGCGCTCCCTTGTGTTGGCTCGTCCCGCACTGGAGGAGGACAAAGAATCTGCACGGAGGAGCACCAGGCAAGTCTTCAGTGCACAGCACTCTGGAAACATTTCGGGGCTGTCGCGTGTTTATTTCAGCACGTAAAGCGCACCGGTCCAACACTTCGGCCGGGCGCGCGGCGCCTCCGCCCTCTTGCTGCCCCTGCAGCTGCTTCACTTTTCCCTTTAGTTGCCATCGATTTTTTTGTAGTGCTATACATATACGATTGAGGTATCTTAGAGTTCTCCTTCGAAGACCCAGCACTCTCTTTTCTTTTCCCAGTGTTACTCATATCGGACTTTTTAAACCTAAAAAAAAATCGTTTTTTTTTTCTTTCAATTATAACTGAAGTTTAAACAACTAGTGTTAAGTCCTTATTTTTCTGTAGTCAAAAAAAGCAAAAATTAACATTCAGGTCATGAAAAACTCAAAAAAACTCCCCAACCACTAAACTTTACCTCCCACCTGAGCGCCATCTTGAACGCCCCTACCACCAGAGAATGCTCACGATTTCGGAAGCTGTCTCCGGGACGTGCTGATTCCACACATCCTGAATAAATCATGATATTGTTAGTTGCTGTAGCTAGACGTTCAAATGAGTTTCATGGCCAGATGGACTGTTTCCTCCAGCGGTATAATATTGCAGTGAGACAGCACGATGCCTGCAAGACTATGTCACGCTAAACGCCACAGATTGTGTTTGTCCGTTCGTGTCAGTCGTCCCGCAGCCACGGGAAGTGGGACACAAACATGCTGCAATGCTTTCAAGACGTTAGGATTTGTTTGTGCAACATCCAAGAGGAGTACTTGTGGCTTGAATGTGAACTGTACGTGCCCGCCCCCTTTCCTCTGTAGTGCATGAGTTCCTCCCGGCATGCCCTTCGTCATTGTTCTGTCATCTTGTATTTAAAGGGTTGTATTTCTGCTGCTGAAAATAAGCAACGGTTTTCTCACAACGCCCTTTGTTCCCAACGGAGCCCTTGTCTGTCATGAAATTCTTCAAAACCTCAAGCTAGAAGAAGAAGAAGACGACAAATATGAAGCGTTATAGCAACGACATGCCATGACACGATCGATAACGATTTCCATAGGATCCCCGCGGTTGCCTGGCAACCGTCAGCTTTGCGCAGTGGCAGTATCGTAGCCTGTGAGGGTTAGCCGAGGCGTGATTATTGCTAGTTGAAAACTTTTCCCAATACCCCGCTTCCGCCGGTTTGCAATACAATCGGCGAAAGCAATTTTTGACAGTCTCGTCAGAGACTGAGCAAGGTGTTTAAAGACAGATTTGGTCACGGTGATATCATGGTAGAAAGAAACGAACTTGTTACGTGTCAACAGAAACGCTCTTTAGCTCTTTCAGCTTTATGCAGAGAACAGCGTCTGTCGAGATTACTTTTGTGTCAGCGCGAAACGCCGTGTGCTTGTCAGTATGATTTCATATTGCTCGTAGCGGCGCCTGGCTTTTGTCTGTCAAACGTTAGGTTGCGCTTCTTCATGCTGCATCGTCGGCATGAGTGGAGCATTTTAAACGTCTGTACTTACTGCGCCCCATAAGAAATCGTTTGTCCCCATTCAAAAGAGATTGTGCGATGTCCTGCAGCGTTCGCAAAGCAAACCTTTGACAGTTTGAAAAGAGGAATTTATTCTGCTTCCTGTGCGTGCAGTAGTTACAAAGTTGAACGTCTTTACACGATCTGCTGCAGTTTTCAGTGGGTGGGCTTTGTCAAATGGCTTGGAAAAACGCACTGTGTTTCGGCTCGGGAAACATCATGAGCAGTGTCCTGCATGTTTTCTGTGTATAGCTGTCTTTTAACGCATACAGAATTCATTCGAAATCATTGATTTCTCCAATTAACAAGGGTCCCTTTTTGAACCTGCCAGAAGCATTCTTTCAATGTAACAGATTTACTCCGGGGAAGGGCAGCATGACATTGAGAGTAGCTCAAGCTTTCAGCACCTTTATCTGACTGCATGTATGCAGACACTGCTCAGAATCCCCTGTAAGATTCTCCTTCAATTACGTTTTGCAGTGCTTTAGCTCTTTCAAAAGGCTTCGCTTTGCTAGTCACAATCCAAGGCTCATGACAGCATTTGAAAACATTCGCAACTGCGTTGGCCGGGAATCGTACCTGGGTTAACTGCTTTGAAGGCAGCTATGCGCAACACTGGCTCGCTCCAGAATAAATCTCGCGTCGAGGGCATGTTTTTTTCCATTTTACCGTGAGTCGGGCTCAGCTGCACAGAGGAGAGAGCAGAGCAATGAGGTCACGGGGACAGGGGAGTCACACGCTGGCGGTTTGAATACGCGGAAGATCACTGAGGGATCCACAGTATATGGACCCTCCGTGCGCCATCAGTCCGCACTCCGGACTCTGAATCCTGCCATCCGAGTTAAGATCTCGGCGGAACCTGAGGCGCAGTTCCTTCTTAAAACGTAATCTGGTGAGCATTTCTAGAATCGTACTTGTATAGATGCAGCCTTTAATGTGTTGCTAGGTTAAAATTGATGACTTCTTGTATTTCAGTAGGCAACTGCCCTCTTGATTTCGGATTTAATTTCTTTATTACAGGGGCGCTTTTATGAAGACAGAGTCATGTTCAGGTACTTTGCTTGATGGAGGAAGCTCATTTCGGACTCTGTGATCTGCTCACCTGGAAAGGTCTGCTATACTACTACAAGAGAGAAGTAGAGTCTGGAAGAAGGGACAATATTATGATGCTTTGGAAGATAATGTTTTTTTTTCTTATACTGAAAATGAAAGGTAGTTGTTTCTATATGGACTCAGTCTTTGGAATTTGTATATTTATATATTTCAGTGAACCCTCAGCCATTCCTTCTGTATTGTAATTCAGTTTCTCTTTTAAAATTCCTTCCCCACTTCTAGGACCTGCAGTTGCTGAACTCCACAATGGCTTCTATTGGAAAGTCTGTGACTGAGACCAAGTAAGTGTTCACTTTTTTATGAAACCATTATTTATTTAGGAGCAATGAGCAATTCTTATATAAATGCAATAAAATCATTATGCTCAAACTATGAGAGAGAAAATTAAGGATAATTTAAGAAATCAGTCTTAGCTTGTTTCTATACACAGATGGTATTATTTATTTTCAAAGGAAACCCGCGCGGATTCCCCTGGTGTGCAAGATGTACCTGAATACTCTTGATCAGCTTCCTGCTCACTTGAAGAGGGCGTGTATGAAGCACGCCACGGCAGAAAAGATCAGGATGGCCTCTCAACAGGCGAGGGAGGACATGATGAATCACCTGAAGAACGGGGTCATCGTGGATTACCACAGAATAGAGATCGTGTCTGGTGAGGCAAACAGGATAGTGGTTGTAAGACTGCTAGAGTCCTTGGGCCTTTTTGTACATGAGAAGCCTGAAGACACATTGGCAAGGTGAGATATTTTTAATCTGTAAGGCTTCTGTAGTTTCTTTTTGAAATCATTGTTACAACATATTATGTAAAAGCATGTTGAAAAGAATCTACCTGCATTCCAGCGGCCCTGAGCAAGAGGCCGCTGTCCAGGAGGAAGAGATGCCAGAGGCTGCTCTAGAAACTGAAACAGAAGCGGATAAGGAAGGGGAAGATGTGAGCTCTGAAGAACTCTATCAGCAGTAAGACTTTTTTATTTTTCAGATGTATCTATTTTTTACTAAAATTCTAATTTGTCTTATAGGTATAAAATGTTTAAACCGGTGTTTTATATCCTTACAGGCCCTGAGTAGTTAAAAAGTATCAGCAGGCCGGAAGAGAGTGGCCCAAGCTGGACTCTATAGAAAGCACTCCCTGGATGCTCCTCTCCTGATTGGATTCAAACAGTACCTTACCAAGGATCTGGGAGTGGCAAATTATTCTCAGGAGGTATTTATTTTTTAAAGGCATTTAAAATTAAGCAATGGTATCTTCATTGTAAATGTTTTTATTTCTTAGCTTAAAATTCACCCATGTGAAATGATGTCAGCCATAAACATCATGACTCTATATTTCCTACCTGAATCTATTCTACTTAAATTATTACATTATACACAATTTGAGTTCATTTTAAAAAGTAAAAGGTAATGAAAGGAATGCATTTTCATAAGAAAGATAATACCGATATGCATGTGATAATCTTCCTTATATCATGTAGTGCATCATTTGGACACTTTGTGGGCTTCAAATACAAAGAAAATCATGTTCTATGGTACAAGATAAATACAAAACTTAAGCTTCTTTATAAAGCATAAGCAATCATTTATTACATCGCTTCTTGAATTAAATCTTTTGACAAGAGGTAAGACTTCTGTTACATTTAAACCCATGTTTAGCTGTGTTTTTTAGATTTAACTGAACCAATTTCTGTGTGTGATAATGTCCTTGAATTCTGACAACATCACACTAAATTACATGATATAAAACAGCTAATGTTTCTAGAGATAAAGTTTCTGAGATGCTTCTAATTACTTTTTATTACCAGGGACAGTTTAATTCACCTTGTACAGTACTGTAAGACCAAGATGCTTTTTTTAAAAGTTATTTAACATTTTATAGAACTTTGTCTACTATGGCAACATGATGTGCTTGGTGAAACTTGGAAAAATACTGCTTGGCCACTTATCTTAAGATAAAGATAGGATAAAGGTTTATCTTTTGCACCTACCTGACCCCCAGGGAAGGCCAATGCTTTCTAAGTTGATGGTTCCCTACAGTAGACTGTACTTTAATTTCAAAGGTAATGTATATTGACCCAAATCAGTTTTGGAATCCAATCTACTGACGAGATGGAGCACATCCTTTTTTCAGGATTTTAGCATCATACGTTTGGTATATTTAGTCCCTAATGCTGAAAGAAATGATCATAGAACATTTGGACACTTTGTGGGCTTGAAATACAAAGCAAATCATGTACTATGGTACAAGATAAATACAAAACTTAAGCTTTTATTTTAATTAGATTTGTTTATAAAGCATAAGCAATCATTTATTACATTAATATATGTGAAAATAACATTTTAGCATCATACGTTTAGTATATTTAGTCCCTAATGCTGAAAGAAATGATCATAGAACATGACATCTAACCTTACCTGCGGTGTTTTTAATCCCTATTGCTCAATGCACGGTGAAAGCATTCCATACATGTGTCTGACAATGAGGAATGGGCCCCTGAGACAGTCATTTGCCTGTTTCACAAATGATCGTATTTTACTAGAGATTCTGTTTGGGATTCAGATGTGCATTCGGACAGCAATCCCTTTCAAGAAATGATACGTTCTGGATGAGGTCAAAGGTGCTGGAACACTGTATCTAGGATGTGTTTGCAGAGACTGTGTGTCTCCTGCTTCAATGCAGTGATAAACAGATGTGCTCCTTTAATTTATTGGTACATGCCCAGGGCAGTAAGCAGTCTGAGGATTTATTTCCAGATGGCATAGAGCAGTGAAGCAGTGAAGTAGTGCAAAACACTGGATCATTATATTATTAGAATCTATTCTACTTAAATTATTACATTATACTCAATTTGAGTTCATTTTAAAAAGTAAAAGGTAATGAAAGGAATGCATTTTCATAAGAAAGATAATACCGATATGCATGTGATAATCTTCCTTATATCATGTAGTGCGTCATTTGGACACTTTGTGGGCTTGAAATACAAAGAAAATCATGTTCTATGGTACAAGATAAATACAAAACTTAAGCTTTTATTTTAATTAGATTTGTTTATAAAGCATAAGCAATCATTTATTACATTAATATATGTGGAAATAACATTTTAGCATCATATGTTTAGTATATTTAGTCCCTAATGCCGAAAGAAATGATCATTTGTTTAACATGCACGGGTCTGTCTCAAAGGATGCAGTACTCCTGAAGGGTCTCAAACCCTACATTTCAGATGCCTAGCTGTATCCCTCACATGTGGCACCTCAGAATGACTTCTAACCTTACCTGTGGTGTATTCAGTCCCTATTGCTCAATGCACGGTGTACATACTGCACACATGTGTCTTGAGAATGAGGAATGGGCCCCTGAGACAGTCATTTGCCTGTTTCACAAACAGGGACCTGGACCTAGACCTGGCCCGTACAGGGCTCAAACCCACGACCTTGGCGTTATTAGCACCACGCTCTAACCAACTGAGCTAACCGGCCTCACGACAGTGCTCCTCTCTGTGCTGCAAAAAATCAAACTCAGGGAATTTCTTTTGTCTTCCTTTGAATAGAAAGCCGTGTAATTCAGTGTACGGGCTTTCTCGTGCAGTTTCATGGTTCTTGTAACCCAAATCCTACACTGGCCTAAAGTGCCCCCCCATTTCACAGCATTTTTCAGCTGATTTAAAATGTACCTAAAGGAGAAGCATTATTGAAGACCATCAATTACCAAGAGCTTTTGTCAAAGGTTTTGGTGGTCATTTTGAATGACCACAGAGCGCTGTGACCTCGGTTTTACATCTCATCCAAAAGACAGCGCCCTTTTACAACACAGCATCTCCGTCACTATACTGGGGCATTGGGACCCGCACAGACCTCAGGGTGAGCACCCCCCCGCCGGCACCATTAACACCGCTTCCAGCTGGAAGCTTTGTTTTTCCCTGTAGCTCATCCTCATCCAGGTACTGACCTGGCTCACACCTGCTTAGCTTCAGTGGGTATTCAGTTGCGAGTTGCAAGGGGATGCAAGTGATGGAGCCGCTCGCTGCAAAAGTCACTGCATTGGCCGGGAATCTAACCCGAGCCTCCTGCGTGGCAAGCGAGAATTCTACCACTGAACCACCAATGCTCAGTGCCTGGGCCTTCAAAAAAGACGCTTTTTTGGTGCTCTGTGCAAAACGCGTCGACATCTGCTTCCAGCTGCAAAATGTCATTTGCGGACGCTGAAGAACTTATTTCCAAGGCAGCGGGTACAAGCGATTGGGCGTTTTAAAACCACCAGGAACAGCAAAGAGGCACGCTTCTTTGCTTGTGCCGAAACACACCGACTGAAGGCGGACAACGTAGTCGGCAGGATTGGAACCTGTGCGGGGAGACCCCAATGGATTTCTAGTCCATCGCCTTAACCACTCAGCCACGACTACAGCAAGCCCCACCGCCGCTGCGTTCTTGCTACAATCTTACCTGGATCGCGAGGCGCCGGCGGAAGCCTATTTCAAAGTCGTTCTCCGTTTCAAAAAAACATTTCCAAAATACAAGCCTTGCAGACAGACACGCCTCAGAGGACTTAAGGGTGGCTTCATGTCGGAATGATAAAGTCTCCCCGTCCGGACATGAAAATGCCACTTTGTTACACACAAAAAAAGAATCAACAACAGAGAAATGCCCACAAGCATTTGAAAAGCCGCACCACGTCGCACTTGAAATAGCTCTTACATTAGTGGTAGACACAGGAATCGCCTTTTTATTTACGCTCTTACCAACGCGATGGAAAGCAAAACAAAGCAAAGCAGAGCAAAACAAAACGAACAAACGAAAACCCTCACGTCCCGCACTTGCATATAACGCTGTTACGTGCCCAAGCGGTATTGTACGTCATCCTAGCACTGCACCCCGGGTCATACGGTATATGGGAACGAGCACACGCCACGAATCGTCTCGAATCACTCCCTACAGCTGTAAGGCGCCTTGAAGCGTGCACCCCCAACATTCTTCTTTGCGCATCTGTGAAAGGTAAACTCTTGAGCAAACTCTGAACCAGCTCTAAGGAAACTAATCCGATTAGACGTTACTTTGACTCATCCTTTAAGGGACCCTTGTTAATTGGAGAAATCAATGATTTCGAATGAATTCTGTATGCGTTAAAAGACAGCTATACACAGAAAACATGCAGGACACTGCTCATGATGTTTCCCGAGCCGAAACACAGTGCGTTTTTCCAAGCCATTTGACAAAGCCCGCCCACTGAAAACTGCAGCAGATCGTGTAAAGGCGTTCAACTTTGTAACTACTGCACGCACAGGAAGCAGAATAAATTCCTCTTTTCAAACTGTCAAAGGTTTGCTGCAGGACATCGCACAATCTCTTTTGAACGGGGACAAACGATTTCTTATGGGGCGCAGTAAGTACAGACGTTTATAAAGCTCCACTCATGCCGACGATGCAGCATGAAGAAGCGCAACCTAACGTTTGACAGACAAAAGCCGGGCGCCGCTACGAGCAATATGAAATCAAACTGACAGCACACGGCGTTTCGCGCTGACTAAAAAGTGATCTCGACAGACGATGTTCTCTGCATAACGCTGAAAGAGCTAAAGAGCGTTTCTGTTGAGACGTAACCCATTGGGCAAAAGACGTATAATATACGTCTATTAAACGCATATCTTAGACGTCTAAATGTGGTCTACAATTCGTCTAGAATGAAATTCTAATATACGTCTAAAGTTAAACGTCAATTATACGTCTATATTTAGACGTTCATTATACATAAATGGTTGGAGTTCTATTATACGGATAAATTTAGAGGACTATTATACATATATGGTTGGAGTTCCGGATAACTTTAGAGGTCTATTATACGTATATGGTTAGAGGTCTATTATACGGATAACATTAGAGGTCTATTATACGTATATGGGTAGAGGTCTATTATACATCAAAGATAGATTTTATAGGTGTAGAAACAAGTAAAACAAGCCAATGATTAGGTTTAGAAATGTATTCTGAAAATACACATTCACACCTGAAACATATGTATTTCAAATTATACATTGTATACAATCAATCAACAATCAACATATGGGCAATAATCATAAAAACACAACTAGTCTTAAACTTCAGCTACAAATTCTGGTAACATGGCAATATACAGTATAGTAATGACAAACACAAAACTAATTACATTAACACACTAACTCAAAACCACATTTTGATTCAAATATACATTTTAAAATGTACAACTTCTATATTTCCAAGAAAAAAATATTACATAAAATATAAAATATTGCAATGGAAGTTAAGACGATTTTTGTCCACTATTTGCAAACCCTGTCTAATTGTCCTAACAGTTAGAACCAAAAACCTATTATTTTCAGAGTCCAGATCTCCTGGCCCCCTGCCTTGCATATGCATTCTTCAAGTAACACATTGCGTGCTCCTTTATTTCTTTTTCTGTTGATGTAGGGTGGGACTTCAGCACCGCAGCTAGGAGAAAATTATATAATATTACTTCCCAAATAAATGATGATTAATATCTTCTTTAGTATAATCTAAAAAATGAACGGTTTACTAAGCTCAAAGCTGAAATAAATGTATAAAATTTGGCTTGCATCATAGCAGTTGAGCAATAAAGTCTGTCCTAATTAAAGAGTACCCAAAGTTTGAAAGTACAACATAGAATAAGAATAAGAGAAACGGCAAAACGATTTTGTGTCATCTTCCCCATTCACACTATTTTATGTGCCATTTTTTTGCTTATTCACATACTATTTTAATCAAAATAATATTAAGAAAGATCTGTATGTATTCAGATAGTATTATTATTGTTCATACTTACTCGTCAAAAGAGGATTGCTGAGATATTTTCGGATATACTTTTACGTTTGAAAAACGTGTCCAAAATGGTGACCAACGAATACTAGCAATGCATTGTGGTATATAACCGGAAAATATGCTGGGTTCGATATTTTCTCAACGTATGCGTTTATTAATGTTGTCGATATTATGGTTGAAATTTAACATTGATAATACATCGCTGCTATGAGCTGATGTGCAATTTTAACGCATGCAATAAGTAAGGATCGGTCACTGTTGTATGGTATTATATATAATGACATTATGGAATAGGATGGGGACAGGCCTGGCATCACGGGGGGAGGGGGGAATGTCGCCCCTTCAGTTTTGGGCAAAAAGTTTTACCTAACTTAATTTGCACCCTAAAAAAATAGTTGTACTTTGTCAATGGTCAGACAACACTAAATGACACGAACAGTCACTCAGTCTGTTTGATAGGCAGGAGGGCTATCCGTCCAGGAACTGCACATATTATTGAGTGTCAACATTACGATCCTGTTTGCTCAGGTGGACCGATTCCTTGCAGTAGTTTATCATTATACTTAAAATCGTTATATAACTAGGACTAGTTATAGCAGTCTGTGCTTTCTGTTGGTTTTACAACATTTTTTTCTTAACGATTCAGAACGTCCATGTAGCTGCAAAAATGAACGCTTATGGTACTTTTCGCTCCAGGCAATACAAACCTTGAGAGTGACGAAAAATGTGAAACTGAACTTCATCGCAAATACCAGATTGCTAGTCGTTATCTTCTATCATGAAGCACTAATCAACGGCATAGCTGCGAGATTTCATTTGGGTAGCTGCACCGTACAGCTCCGTTTCAACTGAAATATCACTCCCCCCTCAGAATTTCAGACGCCCCCCTACAGATTTTTCCTCGGGCACCGCGCACTGATGGGGGACTTTTGTCAAGAAAATAAAAATAGAAACTCTATAGGCACTCAAACATTTTACTGTTTTTTTTCAGGCAGGTGGCAAGACCCCCTCAGCAAAACCCTTGTATGCCAAGCTGTGGGCATTGATTGTGTGCCGCAACTAGGAGTATACGGCACTCTGCACAGTGTACGAAGTAAATTATTTTCGCAGTAATTAATTTATTATATTTACTATATTTATTATACACGTGTAAATTAATTGCTGCGAAAATAATTTACTTCGTACACTGTGCAGAGTGCCATATACTCCTAGTTGCGGCACACACGATACATACAGTAAAAAGCCTCAGGCACTGTGTTAGATGTGTTTTCGACGTTATATATGCGTTTGTTAATGTCGTCAATTTTACGGTTGCAATTCGACGTTGATTATACTTCGAGGCGACGTATATATACGTATAGCCGTAATTTCACCGTAAATATACGTATATTCGACGAATCAATGCCCACTGGGAACAAGCTCGCTTCTTTCTACCATGATGTCACCATGACCAAATCTGTCTTTAAACACCTTGCTCAGTCTCTAACGAGACTGTCAAAAATTGCTTTTGCCGATTGTATTGCAAACCGGCGGAAGCGGGGTATTGGGAAAAGTTTTCAACTAGCAATAATCCCGCCTCGGCTAAACCTCACAGGCTACGATACTGCCACTGCGCAAAGCCGACGGTTGCCAGGCAACCGCGGGGATCCTATGGAAATCGTTATCAATCGTCTCATGGCATGTCGTTGCTGTAACGCTTCATATTTGTCGTCTTCTTCTAGCTTGAGGTTTTGAAGAATTTCATGACAGACAAGGGCTCCGTTGGGAACAAAGAAACCCGTTGATTCTTTTCAGCAGCAGAAATACAACCCTTTAAATACAAGATGACAGAACAATGACGAAGGGCATGCCGGGAGGAACTCATGCACTACAGAGGAAAGGGGGCGGGCACGTACAGTTCACATTCAAGCCACAAGTACTCTTCTCGGATGTTGCACAAACAAATCCTAATGTCTTGAAAGCATTGCGGCATGTTTGTGTCCCACTTCCCGTGGCTGCAGGATGACTGACATGAACGGACAAACACAATCTGTGGCGTTTAGCGTGACATAGTCTTGCAGGCATCGTGCTGTCTCACTGCAATACTATACCGCTGGAGGAAACAGTCCATCTGGCCATGAAACTCATTTGAACGTCTAGCTACAGCAACTAACAATATCATGATTTATTCAGGATGTGTGGAATCAGCACGTCCCGGAGACAGCTTCCGAAATCGTGAGCATTCTCTGGTGGTAGGGGCGTTCAAGATGGCGCTCAGGTGGGAGGTAAAGTTTAGTGGTTGAGGATTTTTTTTGAGTTTTTCATGACCTGAATGTTAATTTTTGCTTTTTTTGACTACAGAAAAATAAGGACTTAACACTACGTGTTTAAACTTCAGTTATAATTGAAAGAAAAAAAAACGTTTTTTTTTAGGTTTAAGAATTTCGATATGAGTAACACTGGGAAAAGAAAAGAGAGTGCTGGGTCTTCGAAGGAGAAGTCTAAGAAACCTCAATCGTATATGTATAGCACTACAAGAAAATTGATGGCAACTAAAGGGAAAAGTGAAGCAGCTGGAGGGGACGTGGAAAGAGTGCTGGAGATGCGCTCGTACGCGAGCGTTCGCAGCCCAAGTGAGACTCAGCTGCCAGAGGAAGAGCCGGAGTCCCTGCCCAGCACACCTGTGAAAACCCCGGCAGCCAAGAGAGGAAGGGGCGACCTGACGCTGGAGGAGCTCCAGACCAACATCTTCAACATGATGGCACAGAGCATGGGTGAGCTGAAGGAAATGATTTGATCTAATACAGTCGCAATCGAAAGTCTTAAAAAGTCCATGGACTGTGTGTTTAAAGAGGTTGAAGACTTAAAGAGTGAAGTAAAAGTTCTTAAACAAGTAAATACCAAACAAGAAAAGCATATTAAAGAACTTGAATTGAAAGTGAACGATGTAGATAGATACCGTCGATGATGGAATTTAAAATTATTTGGAGTTAAAGAGGAACGTGATAAGGACCTTGTTGCAACAGTGAAGGGTATCTGTAAAAGGACCCTGCCGGACCAGGAGGACGTAATATCGGCCATTGACTTTGTTCACAGGCTCGGGAGAGCGAACATGTCTGGGCAAGTGCGCCCCAGATCGATTATAATACAGTTCACCAAGAGGACGGCGAGGGACATGCTGTGGCGAGCGGCGAGGGAGAATGAGTATTTGAATGGGAACAAACTGAGGTTTGCAGAGGACCTGTCTGCCGCGGACAGGAGTACCAGGAACCAGCTGTGGCCCCAGGTTGAAGCTGCCAGAAGAGAGGGGAGGAGAGCCTACTTTGTGGGAGCGAGGGCCTTTGTGGATGGGAAGGAGATTTGCTCCCAGTGACTGCTCAGTTAATGATTATGTTTGGTTATATTTGTTATACCAGTATATACTAGTGTTTCTTTAGTGTTAGTTTGGAATGGTGTAGTTAAGTGTTAAGGACTGTTATAGTTCTGGTTGTTGTAACAGAAGAAATAAGGTTCTTGATCCCGAGATGAAGTAAAACAGATGAGTTTATTGCATGCAAGGAACAATAAAGCCGAAGTCTTGTTTCCCGCAAGAAACAACAAAACCGAAGTATTGTTCCACGTACTGTTACAAACTTTTGGGTTATATAGTGTTTTCTTCTCCGTTTCTGACGTCACTCGGTCTGATGGTAAAGAGGGGGGTTCATGGTATTTGGCCAGTTTACGATGTTCTGGGCAAATGGTCAGTTTAACATTACACCCAGGGGGGTTCCTAGCTTGCATCTGCAATCCTTATCAGTTAACCCCCTTTCCTGCCATAAACCCCAGCTTGTGACTTAGAAGTCTAAACCCCCTACAGAAAGGATTAAATTCAAACCCCCGTCTTCACATCTTTCTTCATTCCCCCCTTATAAAATATGGCATACGTCAGTGTAGCCTATTTTTATAAATACAATGTCAGGGCAGATCTTTCCTTTCTTGGCGAACAGGTATGTATTGCCATGTCATTGTACGTTCCACGGTTATAGCAAGATGTGATACATTTTTTTGTGAATGTGATGATTACAATTATACATATAAACAATACTACTCCTACGGATAAACACTATAAAAAGGTTCCACCCCAGGCCCCAAACACAGACTTTACCCATACTGAAATTTCTGTCCCTCATTGTAAATGTGTTGGGCCAGATCTGAGATGTGCTCAGAATTTTCAGGAATATATGTGCAGCATTCAGTGCCAATTACTGCACAAGTTCCTCCTTGGGCCGCCAGTACATAATCTAAAGCTAGTCGGTTCTGCATGGCCACTGTTCTGAGGGCTACCATTTCATCATTAACAGCCTTCAGACTAGATGAGGTAGAATTTGCTAATTCTTCTAAAGTCGAGGCCATTTGAATTAACTCTCGACTCAGAAAGTTCATGCCGGCTTGTGGAAATATTATACCTAAATAATATTCCCAATCAGCCAATTTTCTTTGTGGTCTGTGGTTAGGTCCGAAGGGGCTGTGGATTTGAACACGGATATGAGGAACCACATATCCTAAATAACATGAGCCAGACCACTGGGCTGGCAACCATGGGTAGGCTCGTTTTCCACAAATGAAATATGTTCCGTTTGGCGCTCCCCATGCCTCTGAAAATAAGAAACTTATACCGAATTGTGGGGTGTGCCGATCCCATCCTGGAATTTGGAAGGTAGAGGTGGATATATTTGCAGCGATGGTAAGGTTGCAACGACTCCATCCAACCAAGTGCAGACCATTAGTGTGCTGAAAACATATGTTTCCCTCACGTTCCTTATTTAGAGTCAGGTATGGTGGTGTATGGCTTCTGTTATATTTAGGAGCGTAAGAGCCTGTGAAACTCGTGGGCTCTAAGCCTCGCTCCTGTAGATATTGTAATGTTGTGCAGGTTAAAGTCGTGTTATGGCAACCCCCATAGTTTGTCATATTAAAATTTCCTAAATTATCCCTCCAAATGATCATGCCTATGACTTCCTCGCGACGCCAAGGAATGGCTCCCATAGGAAGTCCTCCCTGTACATATTTGGGTAATGCGGCACACACCCAGCAGGCACTTTGGTTGGTTTTCTTAGCTAGGATAGGAGAGGCCTAAAAAGGAATTAATTCCATGTTCTCCTTTGTGGGAGAGATGATCATTAATTCCTGCGGAACATAGTCCTACAGCAACAATTATTGTTATAAACAGAAATGATTTCATTCTGAGTCTGTAAATGGGGATGAGGCTCGTCGGCAGTGTGGCGCGTGGATCCAGCGATCTTTTCCTTCCACTCGAACCGCAGACTCGGTTGTCAACAGGATCTGGTAGGGTCCGTCCCACCTGGGCTGGAGAACCTGTGAAGGAAATTTCCTGATCCACACCCACTCTCCTGGGATGAGGTCGTGCCCTCCTTCAGGTGGTGGTCCCCACGCCTCCAGGACCTGCTCGCGGGCTCCTTGTGTGGCCTCTGTCAGCAACTTGCAATAATACAAAGGAATGGTTGATCCATCTGAGGAAACCCCAGTCTCAGCACCTGTAAGAGAACTTGATTCAAATTATTAAAGGCGGCTTTTGCTGCGGGAACCAAGACAATCTTGTCCTTGTACTGCACTCCCCCCTTAAGCAGATCTGTTAAGAGTTGTGCTCACCCTGTAAAAAACATTGCACCCAGGCCCTGTTAAAATTTCACAATGCTAGACACAAAAGGGCCTTATCATAACTGCTTCTATTAGACACTCTAAAGCTGAAGCAACTCAGACTTGTGGGTTTCCTCGTCAGGGGAAGCACTCAGAATACCATCAACATACTGAGTGATCACAGCCAGTTGAAGCCACGTGATACCCTGTTCTGCATAGTCATTCTTTGTAATGCATAATATTCCAACCCAATAGATCTGGAATAAAACCACCCATTAAAATCTGGTACTCGGCAAGTAAAACTTGCTGTCCCAATACTCCTGTGGCCTCCTGCCATCTTCCCATATACATTGCTCTATAGTACACTGTTGAACAGAGGAGTGAAACAAGCAGGACAGTAGTGCTCCAGTATCCCCTAACAGAGAAACCAACACTCCATTAACAGTACATTTTTATCCACTGGACTGGGACAGACTTAGGGAGGCTACAAGGGATTTACAGGATCTAATCGTTAGGTAAACAGATTTTCTCACAAGACGTTATTCTCCCCAGTCTCGATTCTAAACCTACACCGTTTCAGCATGTCTGGTTTCGAGACATTCGAATAAAACCAAATTGTTTCCATTATTGCAACTAATTGTATAAATTACAATTTATAATAATTTATAATAATACAAAAACTGTTTAACTACTTTTACGTCCACCTGCACTGTACTTATACGTTTCAGACGCTCTTATATTTTCCAATCTCCTTAAGTTGATTTTCGTCAAGTCTCTTTAGTTACGTCTCTAGCCAGTCCCGCTGGCTAAACACACTCACACCGTCATTTAGTATACCAAAACTCACAGTTACACACATACATGCCGGCACACAAATTCATAAAACACACATACACATCGAGAATATATTTTTCTCTTCGTAATACAATGTGCTGTATTCTTGTTTTACTTCTACATGAATCCTTTTAATTCCTGAAGCGCACTCCAGGTTCGCTGCATTTCTAATTTCGGGTGCGGTACTTTAGCCCACCGGTCAATATCTTACGGTTTTGGATTTGATCGTATGGGGGAAATCAGGGAAGGTAGGTGCGATTGCAGACCCCCTCGACGGGGTGCGAGACAGTGTTAGAGTGGCACTGTCATCAACGGCGCCAGCCCCTGCTACATCAAGTCCTTTCCCACTTCGAGTGAGAGTACAGATCTGCGGGCGCCCTCCCTCTAACAGGGGAGACCCTGATCCGTCTTTATCACACTCATACCAAGTGTTATCCCAATCAGACCCCCCTTCTCCATATGGCCACTGAGGGAATTGATCCCAATTATTTTCGTTTCCTGCCTGTTTGTTCCCCTGTGGGAGAGCAGGATATAACTTAGTCGCTGGCTGCAGCACATTAACCAGTGCAGCGTGACCAGGAGTTAATTCCTTCTTTAGTTTCTCATTCTCCTGTACTGCCTCTTTTAGCTTTTTTTCTATACTCTTTCGTAGCGATTAAAATATCTTTTCTTCCGGGTTTTTGTTTTCCCCGTAAACACACTTTTAAGTCACATCCCAATTTCTTTTTTTTTTTTCTCATGTATCTGCCACCACTGGTGCCGGCCGTGCACCAGGGTGGGAGCTACATGCTTGTGCTTTTGCCAATCAATACTCATATATGCTTTCTTTACAGGCGTCTTCGCCCCCAAATTCCCTCTGACAAACTCAGCTTTTTCCATATTTTTCTCCTTCTTTTCCGTCAACTTACACTTTTCCGATATTTAAACGGACCCTTCCACCACTTTCTCAAACCATCAGTTAGCGCACATGTTCGGTCTCTTTAAGATTTACTTTTGTCGTGTGTGAGGTAACAGCTCATTCAGTAGGGGGATGTTTTCACTTGGAAAAACCTGTGCATTACTGCACTCATTCAGCCAAGGGCGTCTGTTACCTCCAGATCTAAATGCCTCTCCGAGACTTTAGAGAGGACTTACACCGCACTGTTCACAGGTAAGAAACGAGACCTCGAAAACCCCCTTTCTTGATCAGTAATTCACCATCCCCAGAACGCCAGCATCGCTGCTTTTGCCCCGGGGTGGACTTACGCACTGAGCTCAATCAGGGCGATTCTCGGGTCTCAACGTCCTTTAAATCCTGCTACTTAATGCTTTGCTCTTTATTATGAGGTGTGTTTATGTTAGTGTCGTGCGTGTGTATATGTATTTCACAAACAAGGAAAACACCAAAAACATACATACATATATCTCTTCTACTCCTGTTTCCTTTAAAACAAAAAAAAAAACCACGCCACGCCAGAAACCACGCCACTCCAATCTGTGCACGATCAAGGCGTAGCTAATCTCAGGACCCCGGGCGTAATTAAAGCCCACACCAATCCTGGATTATACGTGCATTTAATGCACCACTCAGCTCCAGAACCCCGGGCGCAATTAAGGCCCACACCGATCCCGAGCCACAGAACTCCGGGTGCAATTAAGACCCAAACCAGTTCTGACCTTCAGAACTCCGGGTGCAATTAAGACCCACACCAGTCCTGAACTACGTGCATTTAATGCACCACTTGCTCTAGAACCCCGGGCGCAATTAAGGCCCACACCGATTCTGAGCCTCAGAACTCCGGGTGCAATTAAGACCCAAACCAGTTCTGACCTTCAGAACTCCGGGTGCAATTAAGACCCACACCAGTCCTGAACTACGTGCATTTAATGCACCACTTGCTCTAGAACCCCGGGCGCAATTAAGGCCCACACCGATTCTGAGCCTCAGAACTCCGGGTGCAATTAAGACCCAAACCAGTTCTGACCTTCAGAACTCCGGGTGCAATTAAGACCCACACCAGTCCTGAACTTCACGGTAAGGGTCCAAAACCCGTTAAAAACTCCACGCGCAATTAAGGCATACACCAGCTTCGAACGCCTGTACACAATACCGCGGAACCCCTGCCAGACCAAATTCTGGGCTTACAGCAACCAACCCATTACATACACCGGTGCCTTCCCCGGGCCAGAGGAATTCAGAAACTCACGTTTACTCCGTCATCTCGGGCGATTCTCGCAGGGAGCAGAGATTTCCCAATCGGTCAGAGAGAGTCGGGACTTTTAAATAAAAGAGGAGTCCTTACCTCTTAGTTATGTGCGCGCTGACTGTCTCTCCTGCCGATGGGAAGTTCTGCGCCTTCTGGAGCATCCGCCGACTACGCCAAATTTGTTGTAACAGAAGAAATAAGGTTCTTGATCCCGAGATGAAGTAAAACAGATGAGTTTATTGCATGCAAGGAACAATAAAGCCGAAGTCTTGTTTCCCGCAAGAAACAACAAAACCGAAGTATTGTTCCACGTACTGTTACAAACTTTTGGGTTATATAGTGTTTTCTTCTCCGTTTCTGACGTCACTCGGTCTGATGGTAAAGAGGGGGGTTCATGGTATTTGGCCAGTTTACGATGTTCTGGGCAAATGGTCAGTTTAACATTACACCCAGGGGGGTTCCTAGCTTGCATCTGCAATCCTTATCAGTTAACCCCCTTTCCTGCCATAAACCCCAGCTTGTGACTTAGAAGTCTAAACCCCCTACAGAAAGGATTAAATTCAAACCCCCGTCTTCACATCTTTCTTCATGGTTCTTTGAAAAACTCAATAGTTTAGACAGTCTTAGAGTTAGTTATTTGCTTTTCATGAATGCCAGAGGTACTCGAAATGTTGTTAAAAGAAAAACTGTGTGCTGAGTTTTATTTTTTACAGGAAACGCATGCATGTTGAAACTAAAGTTTATAAATAATTGAGAAATATTAAAGCAAGGAAAATATGATACGTGTAAAATATACAATTTGATCACATAATTACTTAATTACCTCTGGTAGTTAAATGCTTTTTTCTGCTGCGTTTTTTTTCTCTTGTACATGACTCTGATCCTCTTGTTGTATTTGTATTTGTAAATTCTATGTTTAATAAAAAAAAATTAAAAAAAGCATTCTCTGGTGGTGTCCTGCAGGCTTCCTGTGGGTGTGCGTTGGTGGTATAGTGGTGAGCATAGCTGCCTTCCAAGCAGTTGACCCGGGTTCGATTCCCGGCCAATGCAGTGGCGAATGTTTTCAAATGCTGTCATGAGCCTTGGATTGTGACTAGCAAAGCAAAGCCTTTTGAAAGAGCTAAAGCACTGAAAAACGGAATTGAGGGAGAATCTTACAGGGGATTCTGAGCGGTGTCTGCATACACGCAGTCCGATACGGGTGCTGAAAGCTTGAGCTACTCTCAATGTCGTGCTGGCTTTCCCCGGAGTAAATCTGTTACATTGAAAGAATGCTTCTCGCAGGTTCAAAAAGGGACCCTTGTTAATTGGAGAAATCAATGATTTCGAATGAATTCTGTATGCGTTAAAAGACAGCTATACACAGAAAACATGCAGGACACTGCTCATGATGTTTCCCGAGCCGAAACACAGTGCGTTTTTTCAAGCCATCTGACAAAGCCCGCCCACTGAAAACTGCAGCAGATCGTGTAAAGACGTTCAACTTTGTAACTACTGCACGCACAGGAAGCAGAATAAATTCCTCTTTTCAAACTGTCAAAGGTTTGCTTTACGAACGCCGCAGGACATCGCACAATCTCTTTTGAACAGGGACAAACGATTTCTTATGGGGCGCAGTAAGTACTGTTACTGTCACTGCTCGATACCGACGTTGGCCTACTATACCATGTTCAGCCACTGCTAGAAAATGTACGGCTCTAGCACCGGAGCAAACAACAGGAGGGCCGATGTCGAACAGGCACACGTGTCAGACATGGAGAGCGATGAGAATGGGATTCGAACCCATGCCTGCAGAGCACAATGGATTAGCAGTCCATCACCTTAACCACTCAGCCACCTTGTCGACGAAACTGGGCTGTCCGGACATGGGTTGGCGCGCTCCAGATGATCTTTTTCTTTTTTTCCCCACATACTCGAGGGTCATTTTCCTGTTCCACATGTGATTTCAACATTTTCCTTGGGAGATGTCAAGCCAGCAAGCCACTGCTGTGGTTCAGTGGCCAGTGTGGAGTTCAGTGGCCCTGTTTACACAGAAAGCACATTGAGCTCCTTGGACATGAAAAGTTCCAGATAAAAGCCATTTGTCATCCTTTCTCTTGGTGTCGATGTTGCTATTGTATGTAAAGGTGGCAACTTGCTCAGCGAGCAGGCGGAGCACACACCGAATGCAGATGTGTCTGAGTGGTGTGTCCAAGTGGCTGCAAAAGGACAACACTCCTGGGGCCCCGTGGCTTAGTTGGTTAAAGCGCCTGTCTAGTAAACAGGAGATCCCCGCCTACGGCTAGACTTAATTAAATGCAAGTATTCATTTCCTGTCTTTAACGCGACTTGTTTTTCTTAAAATGGATGCAACTTGCAAAACATGATATACAAGCCTTGCTAATCAGCGCTAGCAGCTGGCAAAAAAAAGGAGTCAGCTATTTTTTTTTCTTTAACCTTAACCCTGCTAACGGAGAAGAGTTAAACGACCGAGTCTATGCAGCTTAAACGGTGCGCAAGTCGGGTTCTTAGCTGAAAGGGTGGTAAATCACGCTCACCCCAGTCCTTAATCTTTTAAAGAGGATACAAAATTGAACCTAGTCGCCACATCACATACATCCTGTTAAATGATAAAAAGGTAACATCTATCCTCGCTCCAGAGTAAATCTCACGTTGAGGGCATCTTTTTTTTCACTTTACCGTGAGTCGGGCTCGGCTGCACAGAGGAGAGAGCAGAGCAATGAGGTCACAGGGACAGGGGAGTCACACGCTGGCGGTTTGAATACGCGGAAGATCACTGAGGGATCCACAGTATGTGGACCCTCCGTTCGCCATCAGTCCACACTCCGGACTCTGAATCCTGCCATCCGATTTAAGATCTCGGCGGAACCTGTGGCGCAGTTCCTTCTTAAAACGTAATCTGGTGAGCATTTCTAGAATCGCACTTGTATAGATGCAGCCTTTAATGTGTTGCTAGGTTAAAATTGATGACTTCTTGTATTTCAGTAGGCAACTGCCCTCTTGATTTTGGATTTAATTTCTTTATTACAGGGGCGCTTTTATGAAGACAGAGTCATGTTCAGGTACTTTGCTTGATGGAGGAAGCTCATTTCGGACTCTGTGATCTGCTCACCTGGAAAGGTCTGCTGTACTACTACAAGAGAGAAGTAGGGTCTGGAAGAAGGGACAATTTTATGATGCTTTGGAAGATAGTTTTTTTTTTCTTATACTGAAAATGAAAAGTAGTTGTTTCTATATGGACTCAGTCTTTGGAATTTGTATATTTATACATTTCAGTGAACCCTCAGCCATTCCTTCTGTATTGTAATTCAATTTCTCTTTTAAAATTCCTTCCCCACTTCTTGGACCTGCAGTTGCTGAACTCCACAATGGCTTCTATTGGAAAGTCTGTGACTGAGACCATTATTTATTTAGGAGCAATGAGCAATTCTTATATAAATGCAATAAAATCATTATGCTCAAACTATGAGAGAGAATTTTAAGGATAATTTAAGAAATCAGTCTTAGCTTGTTTCTATACACAGATGGTATTATTTATTTTCAAAGGAAACCCGCGAGGATTCCCCTGGTGTGCAAGATGTGCCTGAATACTTTTGATCAGCTTCCTGCTCACTTCAAGAGGGCGTGTATGAAGCACGCCACGGCAGAAGAGATCAGGTGGCCTCTCAACAGGCGAGGGAGGACATGATGAATCACCTGAAGAACGGGGTCATCATGGATTACCACAGAATAGAGATCAAAGGACACTTTGTGGGCTTGAAATACAAAGAAAATCATGTTCTATGGGACAAGATAAATACAAAACTTAAGCTTTTATTTTAATTAGATTTATTTATAAAGCATAAGCAATCATTTATTACATTAATATATGTGAAAATAACATTTTAGCATCATACGTTTAGTATATTTAGTCCCTAATGCTGAAAGAAATGATCATAGAACATGACATCTAACCTTACCTGCTGTGTTTTTAATCCCTATTGCTCAATGCACGGTGAAAGCATTGCATACATATGTCTGACAATGAGGAATGGGCCCCTGAGACAGTCATTTGCCTGTTTCACAAATGATCGTATTTTACTAGAGATTCTGTTTGGGATTCAGATGTGCATTCGGACAGCAATCCCTTTCAAGAAATGATACGTTCTGGATGAGGTCAAAGGTGCTGGAACACTGTATCTAGGATGTGTTTGCAGAGACTGTGTGTCTCCTGCTTCAACGCAGTGAGAAATAGATGTGCTCCTGTAATTCATTGGTACATGCCCAGGGCAGTAAGCAGTCTGAGGATTTATTTCCAGACGGCATAGAGCAGTGAAGCAGTGAAGTAGTGCAACACACTGGATCATTATATTATTAGAATCTATTCTACTTAAATTATTACATTATACACAATTTGAGTTCATTTTAAAAAGTAAAAGGTAATGAAAGGAATGCATTTTCGTAAGAAAGATAATACCGATATGCATGTGATAATCTTCCTTATATCATGTAGTGCGTCATTTGGACACTTTGTGGGATTGAAATACAAAGAAAATCATGTTCTATGGTACAAGATAAATACAAAACTTAAGCTTTTATTTTAATTAGATTTGTTTATAAAGCATAAGCAATCATTTATTATATTAATATATGTGTGTAGCGGCGAGGCTTATTAATAAGGCAGAATTAAGTGTTCTGAGCCTTCCCAAATGAGGCCCCATTTCTCTGTTCATCTCTGTGGTGCAGCCACAGAGAGACTATTCATGCAGGGTGATTTAAGGTCCTAGGACAGCTCCCAAAGGGGGATGCACTTAGCTAAGCCTGGCTATCATGATCAATGGTCATCCATTGGCGCCTATCTGTCTAGGGAGTGCCAGTTGGACATCTGGACTGCATTACTAAGTGTCAGGACTAAGTGACTCATATCTCACCTTGATCAATCAATCAGGGACTGGTAGGGCCGAGTAACCCACGTGGGACTCTGATGCCCATGGAACTTTCAGCCAATCAATGAGCTGAAGTTCCTCCAGGTAAAAACAGGCAACACAGAGAGCCTGTGAGATTCAGTAAGATTCAGAAGGGAGGATTCAGAGGATTCTGTGGACAATTCTAAAGGGAATTCAAAGGAGAATTCCAGGGCAGGGCGGCCCAGGAGCAGAAGGCTCCCAAGGGCAGGACATTCTCGCAGCGCGCCTCCTGACCATCCTGAGATTCAGCCCGGACAACCACGGAACGGCCAGTGTGTCCGAGTGCCAGAACTTTCCTTTGTTCTAAGAGTCTAGAGCGGAGGTTGCCAGAGAATAACCAGAGGATCCACCCGAGGTTAGCACCAGCAGCAGGCCTCGTGAACAGGTCGGAACTGTGGACAGCTGAATCACTATTCAGAACTAGCTCTTCATCAGAAACGAACCGGTCCTCTTCCTGACTTGCTGGGACCCACAGTCATCTTTTCTCCTGTGCACAAACTTTGCTAGTTAAAGCCCACAGTGAGCATCAGCAGCGCAGCGTCGCAAGCCGCACAGCACAGCCTGGCACGGAGCCAGAGAGCGCGGATTGGACAGCAACAGCCTGCAACTGTTTCTTTGTGCCCGCAGGAAGATCTGAATCCCCAAAGATTGGATGAGTATTCAACTTCAATGCATTACAGCTCGAGAATTCAATTGTTATCCCAACCAGTTGATATCAATTTAATTCCTAAGAGTTATGTACTTGTTTGAGTATCTAATGTAGAAGTTATAACCAAGTTCATTAACGAAACGGTCTTAATGAATGATATACTGAACGTATGTCCTCTTGATATGTGTAACACTTCGTAACTGACTGAATATATATCTTTTGTATTCTGATAACCCTCTCGATAAGATCTGTTAGGTTTACATGCATATTTTATGTATTAATAAATGTATCCTCGTGTATTAGTACCTGTGTGTGCGCGTTGTTTGAGTTATGTCACATGGTTGGATTCTAAAGCCATCAAAAGAATCAACTTTGTGATTTACTGCTACAATTAATAATTGTCTCAGTAAATGCCCAAACCCTACAGAACTGGTGCCTTCAGAGAGCCACTACATTTAATTTTGCTATGGCAACATTACATATTTGGCGTCCCTGAGCCGGTTTTCTTACATGTGAAAATAACATTTTAGCATCATATTATTACATACAGGTCTCTAGCTTCAACACAGTGATATATATATATACTCGGTGATTTATTGGTACATGCCCAGGTCAATAATCAGAATGAGGATTTATTTCCAGACGGGCTACAGGTAGTGTTGTGAAATACTTCAACACACTGGATCGCAGATTTAGACCCCCTGCACTCTTACTCCTTAAAAACCAAAGAAATGAAGATATGTAGCAATCACATTGCAACAGGGCTGACAGTGACTTAATGCTTATACTAGTGGACTTCTGGTACCTTTAGGGTACGGTGTTCCCTGAAGGGCTCTCAAACCCCGCATTTCAGATGCCTAGCTGTTTCGCTGATGTGTTGCACCTCAGAATCACTTTTAAACCTTACCTCTGGTATCTTTAATCCCTATTGCTCAACGCATGGTGAAAGTATTGCATAAATGTGTCTGAAAATGAGCAATGGGCACCTGAGAGACTCATTTGCCTGTTTCACAAATGATCATATTTGACTAGAGATTCTGTTTGGGATTCAGTTGTGCATTCTGACAGCAATCGCTTTCAAAAAACGATACATTCTGGATGAGGTCAAGGTGCAGGAACACTGTATTTAGGATGTGTTTGCACTTATTCTGTCTCTAGCTTCAACACAGCGATATATGTATATGCTCACTGATTTTTCGGTACATGCCCAGGGCAATAATCATTATGAGGATTTATTTCCTGATGTGCTAGGGGTAGTGTTGTGAAATACTTCAACACACTGGATCGCAGGTTTAAACCGCCTGCACTCTTACTCCTTAAAAACCAACAAATGCAGATATGTAGCAATCATATTGTAGCTGACACTCATTTGCCTGTTTCACAAATGATCATATTTTACTAGAGATTCTGTTTGGGATCCGGATGTGCATTCTGACAGCATCTCCTTATCGCGGCTTTGCCCTTCTCTTTGGACAATATCTCCATCTTGTGGTCGTTATTGGTAATGTCTAGACAACATCTCCATCTTGTGGTCGTTGTTGGTAATGTCTTCTTATGCCCTTATTTATTTTAATTCTCTATTAGTTGATTCTAGAATCTCTACAATGGAGATGAAAACATCAGTTTTATAGCAGACAATATGACATTATTTATAGTCCAATTAGAAACTTATTACCCTGTTTTTAACATAATAACAAATTAAAATTGATTAAAACTAAGTTTGGAACACCAGGGAACATAACAAATGATTTTTAGGAAAACCATGAGGTTCTCTGTGTCCAATGCCTGCAAGGGGAGAAAGCTAGAATCCTTTGATTTTTTCAAAATTTGAAAATAAACATCATATAACAACAGCTTTCATTCCTAGGAGTGAAAAATAACCATTTTTGAAGACATAGTAGTTTCTAAAACACTACAATAAAGTTAAAAACATCAGTTTTATATTACATTATTTTTAGTGAAATTAGTCATTTATTGCACTATTTTTAATAAAATCTCTAATTAAAAGTGATTAAAATTAAGTTTGGAACAACAAGGAACACACAAAAAAAAGATTTTTAGGAAAACCACGAGGTCCTCTGTGCCCGATGCCTGCAAGGGGAGAAAGCTAGAATCCTAAAAAAAGGTAATCAATTCGGATTAGTTTCCTTAGAGCTGGTTCAGAGTTTGCTCAAGAGTTTACCTTTCACAGATGCGCAAAGAAGAATGTTGGGGGTGCACGCTTCAAGGCGCCTTACAGCTGTAGGGAGTGATTTGAGACGATTCGTGGCGTGTGCTCATTCCCATATACCGTACGCCCCGGGGTGCAGTGCTAGGATGACGTACAATACCGCTTGGGCACGTAACGGCGTTATATGCAAGTGCGGGACGTGAGGGTTTTGCGTTTGTTCGTTTTGTTTTGCTCTGCTTTGCTTTGTTTTGCTTTCCATCGCGTTGGTAAGAGCATAAATAAAAAGGCGATTCCTGTGTCGACCACTAATGTAAGAGCTATTTCAAGTGCGCCGTGGTGCGGCTTTTCAAATGCTTAACAGGATGATTTTGCATGCACGCGTGCTTTCATGCAGTCGTGTGTGCAACCATGTCTGCTTACGTGCAAACGGGCGTGGTTTCATGTATGCAAAAAACTTTCCTGGGCTCTTCTGAAGCACATAAAATTATTTGGAGATATACATTTGTCTTATTTTCCTCTTAGGCTCTAGAATTGATAACTTTTTTTTCATTTTTGGCATTTTTCATCATTTTCCAGAAAGTGGTTGCAAGCCCGATATCATGCGAAGAAACTTCAGGATTCCGGGATCAGTCAATGGATTTTCTTCAAAGTTGGATTTTTGCACTCTGTGGACCAAGAGATGTTGTTCTATAATGTTTTTTTTTTTTTTCAAATTTAAAAATATCATTTTTTCATGGAGATTTGAATGGGATGGATTCACCCTCCTTTAGCCAGGACAGAGCTCCAGGAGCCTGGGTAGGATTCTAGCTTTCTCCCCTTGCAGGCACCTGGCACAGAAGACATCATTTTTTTCCTTAAAATCTTTTTTTTTTGTGTTCCTTGTTGCTCCAAACTTAATTCTATTCACTTTTAATTAGAGATTATATTAAAAATAGTGCAATAAATGACTAATTTCACTAAAAATACTAAAAGTAATATAAAACGGATGTTTTTAACTTTATTGTAGTGTTTTAGAAACTAATGTCTTCAAAAATGGTTATTTTTCACTCCTAGGAATGAAAGCTGTTGTTATATGATGTTTATTTTCAAATTTTGAAAAAGCAAAGGATTCTAGCTTTCTCCCCTTGCAGGCATCGGACACAGAGAACCTCATGGTTTTCCTAAAAATCATTTTTTATGTTCCCTGGTGTTCCAAACTTAGTTTTAATCAATTTTAATTTGTTATGTTACAAACAGGGTAATAAAGTCTTAATTGGACTATAACTAATGTCATATTGTCTGCTACAAAACTGATATTTTCAGCTCTATTGTAGAGATTCTAGAATCAACTAATAAAGAATTGAAATAAAAAAAGGGCATAAGAAGACATTACCAACAACGACCACAAGATGGAGATATTGTCTAGACATTACCAACAACGACCACAAGATGGAGATATTTTCCAAAGAGGCAAGAGGGGCAAAGCTGCGATAAGGTAAAATCATTTTTTGAAAGAGATTGTTGTCAGAATGCACATCCGTATCCCAAACAGAATCTCTAGTAAAATATGATCATTTGTGAAACAGGCAAATGAGTGTCAGCTACAATATGATTGCTACATATCTGCATTTGTTGGTATTTGAGGAGTAAGAGTGCAGGTTTAAACCTGCGATCCAGTGTGTTGAAGAATTTCACAACACTACCTCTAGCACATATGGAAATAAATCCTCATAATGATTATTGCCCTGGGCATGTACCAAAAAATCAGTGAGCATATATATATATATCACTGGGTTGAAGCTAGAAACACAGAATAACTGCAAACACATCCTAAATACAGTGTTCCAGCACCTTTGACCTCATCCAGAACGTATCATTTCTTGAAAGGGATTGCTGTCCGAATGCACATCTGAATCCCAAACAGAATCTCTAGTAAAATACGATCATTTGTGAAACAGGCAAATTACTGTCTCAGGGGCCCATTTCTCATTGTCAGACACATGTATGCAATGCTTTCACTGTGCATTGAGCAATAGGGATCAAAAACACCGCAGGTAAGGTTAGAAGTCATGTTCTATGATCATTTCTTTCAGCATTAGGGACTAAATATACTAAACGTATGATGCTAAAATGTTATTTTTACACATATTAATGTAATAAATGATTGCTTATGCTTTATAAACAAATCTAATTATAATAAAAGCTTAAGTTTTGTATTTATCTTGTACCATAGAACATGATTTTCTTTGTATTTCAAGCCCACAAAGTGTCCAAATGATGCACCTTTGACCTCATCCAGAACGTATCATTTCTTGAAAGGGATTGCTGTCCGAATGCACATCTGAATCCCAAACAGAATCTCTAGTAAAATACGATCATTTGTGAAACAGGCAAATGACTGTCTCAGGGGCCCATTTCTCATTGTCAGACACATGTATGCAATGCTTTCACTGTGCATTGAGCAATAGGGATCAAAAACAGAATGGAAACCAACGAGGATGGGATTTGAACCCATGCGTGCAAAGCACAATGGATTAGCAATCCATCGCCTTAACCACTCGGCCACCTCGTTAACAAAACTGGGCTGTCCCAACTGGGTTGGTGCGCTCCAGATGATCTTTTTCTTTTTTTTCCCTCGTACTCGAGGGTCATTTTCCTGTTCCACATGCGATTTCAACATTTTCCTTGGGAGATGTCAAGCCAGCAAGCCACTGCTGTGGTTCAGTGGCCAGCGTGGAGTTCAGTGGCCCTGTTGTACACAGAAAGCACATTGAGCTCCTTGGACATGAAAAGTTCCAGATAAAAGCCATTTGTCATCCTTTCTCTTGGTGTCGATGTTGCTATTGTATGTAAAGGTGGCAACTTGCTCAGCGAGCAGGCGGAGCACACACCGAATGCAGATGTGTCTGAGTGGTGTGTCCAAGTGGCTGCAAAAGGACAGCACTCCCGGGGCGCTGTGGCTTAGTTGGTTAAAGCGCCTGCCTAGTAAACAGGAGGCCCTGGGTCTGAATCCCAGTGGATAACCGCCTACGGCTAGACTTAATTAAATGCAAGTATTCATTTCCTGTCTTTAACACGACTTGTTTTTCTTAAAATGGATGCAACTTGCAAAACATGAAATACAAACCTTGCTAATCAGCGCTAGCAGCTGGCAAAAAAAAAAGAAGTCAGCAATGTTTTTTTTCTTTAACCTTAACCCTGCTAATGGAGAAGAGTTAAACGACCGAGTCTATGCAGCTTAAACGGTGTGCACGTCGGGTTCTTAGCTGAAAGGGTGGTAAATCACGCTCACCCCAGTCCTTAATCTTTTAAAGAGGATACAAAATTGAACCTAGTCGCCACATCACATACATCCTGTTCAATGATAAAAAGGTAACATCTATCCTCGCTCCAGAGTAAATCTCACGTTGAGGGCATATTTTTTTTCACTTTACCGTGAATCGGGCTCGGCTGCACAGAGGAGAGAGCAGAGCAATGAGGTCACGGGGACAGGGGAGTCACACGCTGGCTGTTTGAACACGCGGAAGATCACTGAGGGATCCACAGTATATGGACCCTCCGTGCGCAATCAGTCCGCACTCCGGACTCTGAATCCTGCCATCCGAGTTAAGATCTCGGCAGAACCTGAAGCGCAGTTCCTTCTTAAAACGTAATCTGGTGAGCATTTCTAGAATCGTACTTGTATAGATGCAGCCTTTAATGTGTTGCTAGGTTAAAATTGATGACTTCTTGTATTTCAGTAGGCAACTGCCCTCTTGATTTTGGATTTAATTTCTTTATTACAGGGGCGCTTTTATGAAGCCAAGGGACCAGGGAGCTGCCCCAGTACTGGGATGGCCAGTTCGAAATCATAGAAACTATTGTCAATTCCAGTCCCATGTCAGTGCGAGCAGGGATTTTGACATCTTGTTTTGCTATGTTCTGCACCAACAGGCAGGTGGCTCAGCCATTCCGTTCCAGTCTGGGGGTACAACAGACTGCTAGGTTCAGTCTGATAAACTGAGCTGATGGTTGGAAGAAAACCATCTCAGCGTCCATTCTCTGTCCCTTCTTTAGGACAAGGCGTACCGGAAACCCTGCTGTTGACGCAGGAACGATCAGGTCCGATTCGTTTACTACCTGGCAGGCCTGAGGAATCGTCTGACCTGACCGAATGTTCTCGGGGTCACCGCTTAGAGAGTGGGCATCTGGGTCCACCCGTTTCCACAGCACACTGTTTACTGTGTCCAGCTGGGCGCCCAGTCGAACCAATAGGTCTGCACCAATGCAGACCGAATGGGTCAGCTGAGGTGCTACCTGGAAGTAGTGAGCAAACTTCCTTTTTCTGATGGAGATGGAAGCTACACAGCTTCCTTTGCTCCAAATGGACCTATGAGGTGGGGGTGCCCACCACAGAACCTGTGACTGCGTCACCAGGGTCACCTGACAGCTTCGCGACAGGTCCTCGAACAGACCTTCACTGATTATGGACTTCTCAGAGCTGAGGCTAAGAATTACATCATCAACCTGCACTTCTGCCACCTGGACCCCCTCCCACCACCATGGGGTGGTAGTCCTGGACCCCCTGAGGTACCAGGGTGCACAGAAAGGACTCCCATTCATTACCGGACAGGGAGATCCACTCTTCTTCAGGGATGAAAAGGGGGTGTGCTTTACCTGGCGGGTCAAGCAGCTGCTCGGAGCACTGCTCCTGTAGTTGGGAGACCGTGGGAGTGCTGGCCTGGGCAGGACTTCCCTGTAGTTTTGGAAAGCAAGAAGAGACATTTATTCTCGTCCAGAGGAACCAGGAGGAACCTCCAACTCAGCTATAGTGTTCAGTGGGCACTGTGTGATCACAGCATAACCACTGAATCCCCCTTTTTGCTGTGCAACAGGCTTAGGGTTTTTGACCTGAGCCCACAATTTTCCACGCTGGCAGTCCACCAGAGGCTCCAGCCTGTCAAGCAGGTCTTGGCCAATGAGTAGTGGCTCTGTTTTTAACCTAGAGATGTAAACAGGATGCACCACGTTCATTGGCCCGAACCTAAGTGCCACCCACACTCGGTGTGTGATCCTGGCATGATCCTGGGTATAGCTGGAAATATCTATCTTACACGGTTCTACCTTAAGTCTGATGCCTTTTCCTTTCGCTACTCGTTTGAGCTCGCTGAGTAGATCGGCTGACATCAAACTAATTTCAGCCCCAGTGTCAATCAGTGCTTCTCTATCTAAGACGTTTTCAAGAGAAACCTTGATATAAATACGCCTTGCTTTGCCTTTCTGGCTGAGATTCCCTAAGAATTGTAGGAAGCCTGCCTTTTCTTTGACTTCAGTGGCGGGGTCAGCGCCCAACTCAGAGTCAAAGCCTTCTTCCAGGCAGGAACCCTCCCACCCAATCAGATAGACTGAGGGAGGGGCTTGGGACGGATCCCCGCCTCCTCCAGTGAGAAGGGGCGTGGTCCCCCTAAGCTCATTCACACTTCTGGCATTCGCTGCGGAAGGTTTACCCTGTCCTGATCTCTCAGGCAGGGCTTGTTCAAGCCTGGCCAGGCGGGCTGCAGTCGACTCCCTTCGTCCAGTCTTATGATAGACTCTGCCTGAGCCCTTGCCTTCCCCGTAGCGCTCACGGCGGCTCTGACGCTTAGTGCGGTCCTGCCTGCCTATTTTGCGCCGGGGCTTAGCGGGGCTTACCTTCGGCAATAGGATTTATACTCTCCAAGATGATATTTGCACTTTCTGGAGAGGCGATTTTCTCCACTTCAGTAGCCCGATTTCGTCGATTGCGTGGAGAGGGCTGTAGAATGTGGCGCCGTCTTTCCTGCTCCGTCCATGACAGGCGTGCTGGTCTCTGGAGAGAGAGCACGGTCCATCAGCGCACCCCAATAAAGGCACTGGAAGCAGCTGAATCGCATTGGTGAAGCTCAGCGCTGGGCCGCTGGGCACATCTGACCACAGTTTCCGTAGTGTAGTGGTTATCACGTTTGCCTCACACGCAAAAGATCCCCGGATCGAAACCGGGAGGAAACAGACCAGACTTCTTCTGTCGCCACGCACAAAAGGGGATTGGGGATTCGCCTAGTGCTGTGATCGAACAGACCCACTCACCTCTTAGTGTGGCGGGATCTGCACAGTGCATGTCGCAGCGCATCCTGCTTTCACTTCAATGCGCGTCCTGATGTACCCCGGTCTCCCGCGTGACAGGTGGGGACAGGTGACAGGTCCACGTGACAGGTCCTATACTAACGAGGAAGACATCGCTCTCTCCGACCCCCGGCATCGTGTCCCGACCCACCGTGCTGGAAGCCGACTCGTGCTGTGATTCCTTTACGGAGCAGAAATGACAACCGAGGAGCCGAGAGATCATTTCAGCATTTCGCGTCTGAACGGAAAACACAAACGACCAACTCGGAATGATTTGCCTTTGACGCTTATCAAAGCGTTCTTTGTGCATCGAACAGACCCACTCACCTCTTAGTGTGGCGGGATCTGCACAGTGCATGTCGCAGCGCTCCCTGCTTTCACTTCAATGTGCTTCCTGATGTCGAGTCGTGTGCCGTGCGGAGGCTCTGAAAGCGAGAGCAATGAAAAGGTGCACGACGCTGTGTTAGAAAACAGAGAAGTGAAAGGCAGTCCTTTCTCTAAGGAGGTAAAAGAAAAGCTACTCCCCGTCGGGGAATCGAACCCCGGTCTCCTGCGTGACAGGCGGGGATACTTGCCACTATACTAACGAGGAAGACATCACACGCTCCGACCCCCGGCATCGTGTCCCGACCCAGCGTGCTGGAAGGCGACGCGTGCTGTGATTCCTTTACGGAGCAGAAATGACAACCGAGGAGCCGAGAGATCATTTCAGCATTTCGCGTCTGAACGGAAAACACAAACGACCAACTCGGAATGACTTGCTTTGGACGCTTTTCAAAGCGTTCTTTGTGCACGACAACTGCGCCGCCTAGCAGATACAAATGGGTTGTACAACTTTGAAGTAGCAAATGGAAGAGGGCTAAGCCTCCTCTCTTTTAGCCCAGGTTCGATCTGTCTCCCAGAATCACCAGGGCGCACGCACACACACACACCCGTGCCGTTGAAGTACTCTGCTTCATTTCTAAGGGCAACTCAACATTCACTCCTACCCCGAGTGCAGAAAAGACAGCGTCTGCAGCAACAGCAGCTCAGGTCTCTGCACAGGAGCTAAGCTGCCCCCATCTCCTCTGCTCTGCGGCTCCTACGGAGTGGAGTCCTGCCTGGAGCCGTGTTTGCAGGCGGCGGCTCCCCGCACCCTGTCTGTGCGTCGTGTCCAAGAGCTCCTGGGAGGAAGAGAGAGCCCTCCGACTCGGGGGCTTTTCCACGGTCTGTGTGAGGAGGGGCGGGTGTGTCCAGCAGCTTATCGAGCGGAAGCCTGGGGCGGCGGAGAGCTGTGATCGTGCAGACCTTGAGGTGTCACCTCTTTGTCTGCTTTCCCGCCCTCCCTCCGCCCAAGCTCTGCTCCAAAGTAGCCCGGCAACCCCTCACACCTGCACGTGTCACAACCTAAGGTGTGGTCATGAGACACCCATGGGGTGTTGTTCTGTTCTTGCTAATTGTTTCCTGCCCGTCGCAGGCAGGAGTCCATGCGAGGAAGATGCGCTGGACAGAGCTCAGAGGGCGCACCTGGGTGGCTTTCCTTCTGAGTGACGTTCCTGCAACACTCTCCCGCTACTCTTGGTGCGCTCATGCCGCAACACAGGAAGGCTGGAGCAGGTGGCTGTGGGCTCTGTGCACCGCCGAAATAGCTCAGCTGGGAGAGCGTTAGACTGAAGATCTAAAGATCCCGGGTTTCGGTGTTTTGTTTCATCGCGCCCTTTGTTCCTCTCTCCAGCGCCCCCTGCCTAAACGCGTCCCTTTCTCAGCCCGAAACGCAAGCGAGACACCAGCAGCAGTCCCCGCAGGTTTCCGTGGTGTAGCGGCTATCACGTTCGCCTAACACGCGAAAGGTCCCCGGTTCGAGACCGGGCGGAAACAGCCTCGTTTTGCACGCTCCTGTACTTCACAGAGGTATTGAGCGACCGGTCATTTGTTCCCAATGTATTTCCGGTGCCTTCATGCACTCTTGTACCAAACGCACGTTCCTTCTGTATGCGGAGCCGATCATTTGCAATTGGGCTGTGCCGACAGATCAGGACGAGCTCTGTCGGCTCAATAGCAGCGCAGGACCTGCAAGAACAACAGAAAGATTAGCATCCAGCGGGGGCTTCTTAGTGAGCCCAAGATCTCATCAAGAATCGGCTCCAGCAACAGGGCTGGGCGCATTGTTCCATTCTCCGACCACTCTCGGTGTAAACAAGTCCCTCCTGGTCTCTGCTTGAATTGCACTTTCCTGCGTTTGCTTTGGTGTAACTGGCTTCCCCTGCATGGGCGAATGTGAAGAAGATCCTTAGTAAGTCATTGAAGAAACCCGAGAAGAGGTCGGAGTGGTCTCTGTCGTTCATCAACGATCCAGTCAGGCAGTACTCCTCTGTAAAGCGCCGTTCGTTCACATCAATTGGCTTTTTTTTGCCTTCATTCGTGCAAGTAGTAAAAGCAGACGCCCCTATTCTGCCGTGACCCGGATTCGAACCGGGGTTGTTGCGGCCACAACACAAAGTACTGACCACTATACGATCACGGCGAGTTACCGATACACACGTGGCAGGGCGGAAAAGGCTGTGCTCTCTTCGTGTGACATAATTCGGGAAAGTCCTGACGTTGCATTTCAACTGAGCCCCAGTATACATCGACCCTTCGACACTCTGAGTGACAGCTCTCTTGCGTGTTTTCTCATATTTATGTAGTTTGCTTGCATGATGCCCGGAACAGCAGGGTTGTGCACTCCCATATGGTCTAGCGGTTAGGATTCCTGGTTTTCACCCAGGCGGCCCGGGTTCGACTCCCGGTATGGGAACGTGTCAATCTTGCCTCCTGCTTTCCAAAAGATCAGCACTGTGTACGAAGGAGCCGCATTAAAACTACTCAACGTGCGAGAAGAGGGGGCGCTTGTTTCCAGCCGAAACTTCTCGCGTGTGAGACGAGCTGACCATCGCTGCAGTAGGTGGGAGGGTCACTCTGGTAGACAGGGCTGACCTTCGGCAATAGGATTTATACTCTCCAAGATGATATTTGCACTTTCTGGAGAGGCGATTTTCTCCACTTCAGTAGCCCGATTTCGTCGATTGCGTGGAGAGGGCTGTAGAATGTGGCGCCGTCTTTCCTGCTCCGTCCATGACAGGCGTGCTGGTCTCTGGAGAGAGAGCATGGTCCATCAGCGCATCCCAATAAAGGCACTGGAAGCAGCTGAATCGCATTGGTGAAGCTCAGCGCTGGGCCGCTGGGCACATCTGACCACAGTTTCCGTAGTGTAGTGGTTATCACGTTTGCCTCACACGCGAGAGATCCCCGGATCGAAACCGGGAGGAAACAGACCAGACTTCTTCTGTCGCCACGCACAAAAGGGGATTGGGGATTCGCCTAGTGCTGTGATCGAACAGACCCACTCACCTCTTAGTGTGGCGGGATCTGCACAGTGCATGTCGCAGCGCATCCTGCTTTCACTTCAATGCGCGTCCTGATGTACCCCGGTCTCCCGCGTGACAGGTGGGGACAGGTGACAGGTCCACGTGACAGGTCCTATACTAACGAGGAAGACATCGCTCTCTCCGACCCCCGGCATCGTGTCCCGACCCACCGTGCTGGAAGCCGACTCGTGCTGTGATTCCTTTACGGAGCAGAAATGACAACCGAGGAGCCGAGAGATCATTTCAGCATTTCGCGTCTGAACGGAAAACACAAACGACCAACTCGGAATGATTTGCCTTTGACGCTTATCAAAGCGTTCTTTGTGCATCGAACAGACCCACTCACCTCTTAGTGTGGCGGGATCTGCACAGTGCATGTCGCAGCGCTCCCTGCTTTCACTTCAATGTGCTTCCTGATGTTGAGTCGTGTGCCGTGCGGAGGCTCTGAAAGCGAGAGCAATGAAAAGGTGCACGACACTGTGAAATAAACATTAATAAACGCATATATAACGTCGAAAACACATCTAACACTAGGAGTATACAGCACTCTGCACAGTGTACGAAGTAAATTATTTTCGCAGTAATTAATTATATTTACTATATTTATTATACACGTGTAAATTAATTACTGCGAAAATAATTTACTTCGTACACTGTGCAGAGTGCCGTATACTCCTAGTGTTAGATGTGTTTTCGACGTTATATATGCATTTATTAATGTCGTCGATTTTACGGTTGCAATTCGACGTTGATTATACTTCGAGGCGACGTATATATACGTATAACCTTATTTTCGCCGTGAATATACGTATATTCGACGAATCAATGCCCACAGCTTGGCATACAAGGGTTTTGCGGAGGGGTCTTGCCACCTGCCTGAAAAAAAAACAGTAAAATGTTTGAGTGCCTATAGAGTTTCTATTTTTATTTTCTTGAGAAAAGTTGATACCATTTCCTGGAAACCCCGTCTCCCATCAGTGCGCGGTGCCCGGGGAAAAATCTGTAGGGGGGCGTCTGAAATTCTGAGCGGGGGTGATATTTCGGTTGAAACGGAGCTGTACGGTGCAGCTACCCAAATGAAATCTCGCAGCTATGCCATTGATTAGTGCTTCATGATAGAAGATATCGACTAGCAATCTGGTATTTGCGATGAAGTTCAGTTTCACATTTTTCGTCACTCTCACTGGAGAGTATTGCCTGGAGCGAAAAGTACCATAAGCGTTCATTTTTGCAGCTACATGGACGTTCTGAATCGTTAAGAAAAAATGTTGTAAAACCAACAGAAAGCACAGACTGCTATAACTAGTCCTAGTTATATAACGATTTTAAGTATAATGATAAACTACTGCAAGGAATCGGTCCACCTGAGCAAACAGGATCGTAATGTTGACACTCAATAACGACACTGATATGTGCAGTTCCTGGACGGATAGCCCTCCTGCCCATCAAACAGACTGAGTGACTGTTCGTGTCATTTAGTGTTGTCTGACCATTGACAAAGTACAACTATTTTTTTAGGGCGCAAATTAAGTTAGGTAAATCTTTTTGCCCAAAACTGAAGGGGCGACATTCCCCCCTCCCCCCGTGATGCCAGGCCTGTCCCCATCCTATTCCATAATGTCATTATATATAATACCATACAACAGTGACCGATCCTTACTAACTACATGCGTTAAAATTGCACATCAGCTCATAGCAGGGGGCACATAGCCGCGATGTATTTTCAATGTTATATTTCAACCATAATATCGACAACATTAATAAACGCATACGTTGAGAAAATATCGAACCCAGCATATTTTCCGCTTATATACCACAATGCATTGCTAGTATTCGTTGGTCACCATTTTGGACACGTTTTTCAAATGTAGAAGTATATCCGCAAATATCTCAGCAATCCTCTTTTGACGAGTAAGTATGAACAATAATAATACTATCTGAATACATACAGATCTTTCTTAATATTATTTTGATTAAAATAGTACGTGAATAAGCAAAAAATGGCACATAAAATAGTGTGAATGGGGAAGATGACACAAAATCGTTTTGCCGTTTCTCTATTCTTATTCTATGTTGTACTTTCAAACTTTGGGTACTCTTTAATTAGGACAGACTTTATTGCTCAACTGCTATGATGCAAGCTAAATTTTATACATTTATTTCAGTTTTGAGCTTAGTAAACCGTTCATTTTTTAGATTATACTAAAGAAGATATTAATCATCATTTATTTGGGAAGTAATATTATATAATTTTCTCCTAGCTGCGGTGCTGAAGTCCCACCCTACATCAACAGAAAAAGAAATAAAGGACCATGCAATGTGTTACTTGAAGAATGCATATGCAAGGCAGGGGGCCAGGAGATCTGGACACTGAAAATAATAGGTTTTTGGTTCTAACTGTTAGGACAATTAGACAGGGTTTGCAAATAGTGGACAAAAATCATCTTAACTTCCATTGTAATATTTTTTTTTCTTGGAAATATAGAAGTTGTACATTTTAAAATGTATATTTGAATCAAAATGTGGTTTTGAGTTAGTGTGTTAATGTAATTAGTTTTGTGTTTGTCATTACTATACTGTATATTGGAACAAGTAATAGGTTTATTCCATGCTGAAAAAAAGAAGAAAGAGAACACAACGTTTCGGCCGTGGAGCCTTCTTCAGGTGCTACTCACCTATACTGTATATTGCCATGTTACCAGAATTTGTAGCTGAAGTTCAAGACTAGTTGTGTTTTTTATGATTATTGCCCATATGTTGATTGTTGATTGATTGTATACAATGTATAATTTGAAATACATGTTTCAGGTGTGAATGTGTATTTTCAGAATACATTTCTAAATCTAATCATTGGCTTGGTTTACTTGTTTCTACACCTATAAAACCTATCTTTGATGTATAATAGACCTCTACCCATATACGTATAATAGACCTCTAATGTTATCCGTATAATAGACCTCTAACCATATACGTATAATAGACCTCTAAAGTTATGCGTATAATAGACCTCTAACCATATACGTATAATAGACCTCTAAAGTTATCCGGAACTCCAACCATATATGTATAATAGTCCTCTAAATTTATCCGTATAATAGAACTCCAACCATTTATGTATAATGAACGTCTAAACATAGACGTATAATTGACGTATAACTTTAGACGTATATTAGAATTTCATTCTAGACGAATTGTAGACCACATTTAGACGTCTAAGGTATGCGTTTAATAGACGTATATTATACGTCTTTTGCCCACTGGGTGGGCTCCAGATGCACATGGAAGAAATCAAGTGTTTCATCCGAGCTGTTTCAAAGACTGCCCAAGAGCTTTCCTTTCACAGAGGCGCAACGATTAATGATGGGGGTGCACCCTTCAATGCGCCTTACGACTCTAGGGAGTGATTGAGACGATTCGTAGCGTGTGCTCATTTCTCTCTATTCCCCGTGTTGCAGTGGTAGGATGACGTAAATTACTGCTTCGACACGTAACGGCATTATAATCAAGTGCAGGAGCTGAGGGCTTTAGTTTAGTTTCGTTTTCCATGGCGTTCGTAAGCGCGCAAATCAAAGGCAAGTCCTGCGTCTAACACGAACGTAAATGCTTTTGAAAGTGCAGTGTGGTGCAGCTTGTAAAATCCTTGTCCACATTTGTGGTTTGTTGATGTTTGTTCTGTCTGACAACGTTGCATTTTGACATCCGGACGGGGGGACTTTATCATTTGAACGTGAAGCCAGCCTTAAACCCTCTGAGGCGTGTCTGTCTGCCGGCACGTATCTTGTGAAAGGTATTTTTTTTTTAACGGAGAGCAACTTTAAAAAGGTTTCCGCAGCCACCTCGCAGTCCGTGTTTGATTATAGGAGGAATGCGGCGGCGGCGGCGGGCTCGCTTTTGTCGTGCTCGAGTGGTTAAGGCGATGGGCTCGAAATGCGTTGGGGCTTCCCCGCGCAGGTTCGAAACCTGCCGACTCCGGCGTCTGCCGCACGTCACCTTGTGCCTGCGAGGCAGAGGCTAAGTGCCGCTTCTCCTTTCCTGGTACTATAAGAACGCTAAATCGCTTGGCCCTGCTGCCATGGAAATACATTCTTCAGATAACCACACATTTTGCGTTCGCACCTCTGGTGCTCTACTTATGCCTTTGAAAACCTAATGAATACAGCTGAAAGAACCGACACAATATGTAGGTGCTCGTAAAGCACGCAGTAAAGAACTGTTAACAGCAAGGGTTTCAGTGGGTTAACTGAGGAGAAGGCGTGATCGCTAATTGTTGACTTTTTATTTGGTGTTAGAAACACTCTTACTGTGCATGACGTGCAACAAATGTAGCCACAGAAATTGCATCACGCTTTCATGTATGCTATTGCAGACACCAACGTTGCCTAGATAGAAAACCGAAATAGCCGTGGGTTTGCTTGCTGGTCTGAAGGATCTCTCTTCGAATCTCTGTCATTTGTCAATGGAAGTAAAAGGCGCTGAAATCTCATACGTTCAGAATCAAACCCGCAGCTGTTGTTCGACTTTATTTCTTGACTAATTACAACTCAGTGTCGCATGAGCAGTTACGTAAACTTGTCTGGTATATTTGAACACAAATGCCGTTCTTCAATTAAAACTAACAGTACATTGTCAGGGACATTCAGTTCTATACAAACAAGAGACAGACAAGAGAATATTTCTACCGTTCATGTGGACTACGTGTTGACTTACTGATCGGAATAATTGAAAAGTTCGGGTTCATAGCCGATGCAGTGCGTGCTAATTAGAATAGCAAAGCTGAGCTCTCAGCACCGTACTGAGCCCAGGTGTTTTTCTAAAGCTTTCAGGTGCAGTTCCTTTACATGAAGGGAATCTCTTACTGGGTACTCTTACAATGCAGTAAGTAGCACAGACTACTTAGGGAGTAGCCCGATGCGTTTAAAAACAACCCGAGCCAGGCAGGAGTCGAACTTACAATCTCCTGATCCGTAGTCAGACACGTTATCCAGTGTGATACTGCAGGACTGTAACCCAGTAAGATCAGCACTGCAACTAGTAAAATATTACCCCCGGTCCATTCTTTTCCAAAAGTGAGAAACACCTGTTTTCTACATTTTGTCTGTTTTAAAACCATATCTCTTTAAACCAAACCAAGAGTCTGTCTTTTGCACTGATATTCTGATTCATTTCGATTTCAAAGAAAAAAAAAACTATCTTCCAAAGCATCATAAAATTGTCCCTTCCTCCAGACTCTACTTCTCTCTTGTAGTAGTACAGCAGACCTTTCCAGGTGAGCAGATCACAGAGTCCGAAATGAGCTTCCTCCATCAAGCAAAGTACCTGAACATGACTCTGTCATCATAAAAGCGCCCCTGTAATAAAGAAATTAAATCCGAAATCAAGAGGGCAGCACAGTGGGCAAAAGACGTATAATATTCGTCTATTAAACGCATACCTTAGACGTCTAAATGTTGTCTGCAATTTGTCTAGAATCTCTGCACAGTGTTCGAAGTAAATTATTTTCGCAGTAATAAATTTACACGTGTATAATAAATATAGTAAATATAATAAATTTATTACTGCGAAAATAATTTACTTCGAACACTGTGCAGAGTGCCGTATACTCCTAGTTGCGGCACACACGATACATACAGTAAAAAGCCTCAGGCACTGTGTTAGATGTGTTTTCGATGTTATATATGCGTTTATTCATGTCGTCGATTTTATGGTTGCAATTCGACGTTGATTATACGTCGAGGCGACGTATATATACGTATAGCCGTATTTTCGCTGTAAATATACGTATATTCGACGAATCAATGCCCACTGGGAAGGCGCATTGAAGGGTGCACCCCCATCATTAATCGTTGCGCCTCTGTGAAAGGAAAGCTCTTGAGCAGTCTTTGAAACAGCTCGGATGAAACACTTGATTGCTTCCATGTGCATCTGGAGCCCATTTCTTATTTTCACTTCACGCCGCCCAAAGCATTTCTAAAACAGGAGATTCGCATTTGGGAATGCGCCCTGCCCTACAAATAAAACAGGTCTGCGGGTCTGAAAGCTGCTCCACGGAAAACAGTTCTGTTGCGCTTTTGATCAAAGGGAGATTCGCTGTTCTTACTTTTTGATGACATAACACCCAAAGGGGCTTCTTTGGAGCTGGATTCCAACCAGCATCCTAAAGTTTCTTGGCGGTATCCTTTACAGTACTCTGTTCGGTCGACAAGGGACAGAAGGGGGCAGCTTTCCTCACACATACAGTGCAATGTACTGTAGTGTTCCCCTTCATTGAATTCGCAGTTCTGCATCAGACATCTAACTCGTTTCCTTAGCTTGGATTTAAGCCACGAAGCAGGCTTCTACTGTATAAACGTCTAGAGGAATCACAAACTATTTGAGAGGCCACCATCCCAGGGGGAACTTACAAAGTCTATCCCTAAGCACCTAGCGCAGTCTCTCAAGAGACTGTCAAAAATCGCTTTCTCCGTTTGCGTTGCAAGTAAGTGGAAACGCGGTCTCAACCCAGAGCCACTTGGCAGCAGCGGCACGTAAATACTGTTACTGTCACTGCTCGATACCGACGTTAGCCTACTATACCATGTTCAGCCACCGCTAGAAAATGTACAGCTCTAGATCTGGAGCAAACAACAGGAGGGCCAACGTCACACATGTCAGACATGGAAACCGACGAGGATGGGATTCAAACCCATGCGTGCAGAGCACAATGGATTAGCAGTCCATCGCCTTGACCACTCGGCCACTTCGTCAACAAAACTGGGTTGTCCCAACTGGGTTGGCACACTCCAGATGATCTTTTTCTTTTTTTTCCCTTGTACTCGAGGGTCATTTTCCTGTTCCACATGCGATTTCAACATTTTCCTTGGGAGATGTCAAGCCAGCAAGCCACTGCTGTAGTTCAGTGGCCAGTGTGGAGTTCAGTGGCCCTGTTGTACACAGAAAGCACATTGAGCTCCTTGCACATGAAAAGTTCCAGATAAAAGCCATTTGTCATCCTTTCTCTTGGTGTCGATGTTGCTATTGTATGTAAAGGTGGCAACTTGCTCAGCGAGCAGGCGGAGCACACACCGAATGCAGATGTGTCTGAGTGGTGTGTCCAAGTGGCTGCAAAAGGACAGCACTCCCGGGGCTGTTTCAATGTAACAGATTTACTCCAGGGAAAGGCAGCATTGAGAGTAGCTCAAGCTTTCAGCACCCGTATCGGACTGCGTGTATGCAGACACCGCTCAGAATCCCCTGTAAGATTCTCCCTCAATTCCGTTTTGCAGTGCTTTAGCTCTTTCAGAAGGCTTCGCTTTGCTAGTCACAATCCAAGGCTTGTGACAGCATTTGAAAATATTCACCACTGCGTTGGCTGGGAATCAAACCTGGGTCAACTGCATGGAAGGCAGCTATGCTCACCACTATACCACCAACGCTCAAATGAGTTGCATGGCCAGATGGACTGTTTCCTCCAGCGGTATAGTATTGCAGTGAGACAGCAAGATGCCTGCAAGACTATGTCACGCTAAACGCCACAGATTGTGTTTGTCCGTTCGTGTCAGTCGTCCTGCAGTCACGGGAAGTGGGACACAAACATGCTGCAATGCTTTCAAGACGTTAGGATTTGTTTGTGCAACATCCGAGAAGAGTACTTGTGGCTTGAATGTGAACTGTACGTGCCCGCCCCCTTTCCACTGTAGTGCATGAGTTCCTCCCGGCATGCCCTTCGTCATTGTTCTGTCATCTTGTATTTAAAGGGTTGTATTTCTGGTGCTGAAAATAAGCAACTGTTTTCTCACAACGGCCTTTGTTCCCGACGGAGCCCTTGTCTGTCATGAAATTCTTCAAAACCTCAAGCTAGAAGAAGAAGACGACAAATATGAAGCGTTACAGCAACGACATGCCATGAGACGATCGATAACAATTTCCATAGGATCCCTGCGGTTGCCTGGCAACCGTCAGCTTTGCGCAGTGGCAGTATCGTAGCCTGTGAGGTTTAGCCGAGGCGCGATTATTGCTAGTTGAAAACTTTTCCCAATACCCTGCTTCCGCCGGTTTGCAATACAATCGGCGAAAGCAATTTTTGACAGTCTCGTCAGAGACTGAGCAAGGTGTTTAAAGACAGATTTGGTCATGGTGACATCATGGTAGAAAGAAACGAGCTTGTTACGTCTCAACAGAAACGCTCTTTAGCTCTTTCAGCGTTATGCAGAGAACAGCGTCTGTCGAGATCACTTTTGAGTCAGCGCGAACCGCCGTGTGCTGTCAGTTTGATTTCATATTGCTCGTAGCGGCGCCCGGCTTTTGTCTGTCAAACGTTAGGTTGCGCTTCTTCATGCTGCATCGTCGGCATGAGTGGAGCTTTTTAAACGTCTGTACTTACTGCGCCCCATAAGAAATCGTTTGTCCCCGTTCAAAAGAGATTGTGCGATGTCCTGCAGCGTTCGCAAAGCAAACCTTTGACAGTTTGAAAAGAGGAATTTATTCTGCTTCCTGTGCGTGCAGTAGTTACAAAGTTGAACGCCTTTACACGATCTGCTGCAGTTTTCAGTGGGCGGGCGTTGTCAAATGGCTTGGAAAAACGCACTGTGTTTCGGCTCGGGAAACATCGTGAGCAGTGTCCTGCATGTTTTCTGTGTATAGCTGTCTTTTAACGCATACAGAATTCATTCGAAATCATTGATTTCTCCAATTAACAAGGGTCCCTTTTTGAACCTGCGAGAAGCATTCTTTCAATGTAACAGATTTACTCCGGGGAAAGGCAGCATGACATTGAGAGTAGCTCAAGCTTTCAGCACCCGTATCAGACTGCGTGTATGCAGACACCGCTCAGAATCCCCTGTAAGAGTTTGAGCAATCCAGCACTGAGCGTAAAAAGATGAGTCAAAGTAACGTCTAATCGGATTAGTTTCCTTAGAGCTGGTTCAGGGTTTGCTCAAGAGTTTACCTTTCACAGATGCACAAAGAAGAATGTTGGGGGTGCACGCTTCAAGGCGCCTTACAGCTGTAGGGAGTGTTTCGAGATGATTCGCGGCGTGTGCTCGTTCCCTTATACCGTACGCCCCGGGGTGCAGTGCTAGGATGATGTACAATACCGCTTGGGCACGTAACGGCGTTATATGCAAGTGCGGGACGTGAGGGTTTTCGTTTGTTCGTTTTGTTTTGCTCTGCTTTGCTTTGTTTTGCTTTCCATCGCGTTGGTAAGAGCGTAAATAAAAAGGCGATTCCTGCGTCTACCTCTAATGTAAGAGCTATTTCAAGTGCGGCGTGGTGCGGCTTTTGAAATGCTTGTGGGCATTTCTCTGTTGTTGATTCTTTTTGTGTGTGTAACAAAGTGGCATTTTCATGTCCGGACGGGGAGACTTTATCATTCCGACATGAAGCCACCCTTAAGTCCTCTGAGGCGTGTCTGTCTGCAAGGCTTGTATTTTGGAAATGTTTTTTTGAAACGGAGAACGACTTTGAAATAGGCTTCCGCCGGCGCCTCGCGATCCAGGTAAGAATGTAGCAAGAACGCAACGGCGGTGGGGCTTGCTGTAGTCGTGGCCGAGTGGTTAAAGCGATGGACTAGAAATCCATCCGCGAAATACCTCACCCATTTTGAATGGCTGCATCTGTACGTTCAGAATCAAACCCGCAGCTGTTGTTCGACTTTATTTCTTGACTAATTACAACTGAGTGTCGCACGAGCAGTTACGTAAACTTGTCTGGTATATTTGAACACAAATGCCGTTCTTCAATTAAAACTAACAGTACATTGTCAGGGACATTCAGTTCTATAAAAGCAAGAGACAGACAAGAGATTATTCTTCCTTTCATGTGGACTACGTGTTGACTTACTGATCGGAATAATTGAAAAGTTCGGGTTCATAGCCGATGCAGTGCGTGCTAATTAGAACAGCAACGCTGAGTTCTCAGCACCGTACTGAGCCCAGGTGTTTTTCTAAAGCTGTCAGGTGCAGTTCATTTACATGAAGGAAATCTCTTACTGGGTGCAATTACAATGCAGTAAGTAGCACAGACTACTTAGGGAGCAGCCCGATGCGTTTAAAAATGACCTGAGCCAGGTAGGAGTCGAACCTACAATCTCCTGATTCGTAATCAGACGCGTTATCCATTGCGCCACTGGACGTGGTGTGACACTGCAGGACTGTAACCCAGTGAGCTCAGCCCTGCAACTAGTAAAATATTACCCCCGGTCCATTCTTTTCCAAAAGTGAGAAACACCTGTTTTCTCCATGTTGTCTGTTTTAAAACCATATCTCTTTAAACCAAACCAAGAGTTTGTCTTTTGCACTGCTATTCTGATTCATTTCGATTTCAAAGAAAAAAAAAACATTACCTTCCAAAGCATCATAAAATTGTCCCTTCTTCCAGACTACTTCTCTCTTGTAGTAGTACAGCAGACCTTTCCAGGTGAGCAGATCACAGAGTCCGAAATGAGCTTCCTCCATCAAGCAAAGTACCTGAACATGACTCTGTCATCATAAAAGCGCCCCTGTAATATAGAAATTAAATCCGAAATCAAGAGGGCAGTTGCCTACTGAAATACAAGAAGTCATCAATTTTAACCTAGCAACACATTAAAGGCTGCATCTATACAAGTACGATTCTAGAAATGCTCACCAGATTACGTTTTAAGAAGGAACTGTGCCTCAGGTTCCGCCGAGATCTTAACTCGGATGGCAGGATTCAGAGTCCGGAGTGCGGACTGATGGCGCACGGAGGGTCCATATACTGTGGATCCCTCAGTGATCTTCCGCGTATTCAAACCGCCAGCGTGTGACTCCCCTGTCCCCGTGACCTCATTGCTCTGCTCTCTCCTCTGTGCAGCCGAGCCCGACTCACGGTAAAGTGAAAAAAAATATGCCCTCAACGTGAGATTTAGTCTGGAGCGAGGATAGATGTTACCTTTTTATCATTGAACAGGATGTATGTGATGTGGCGACTAGGTTCAATTTTGTATCCTCTTTAAAAGATTAAGGACTGGGGTGAGCGTGATTTACCAGCTAAGAACCCGACGTGCGCACCGTTTAAGCTGCATAGACTCGGTCGTTTAACTCTTCTCCATTAGTAGGGTTAAGGTTAAAGAAAAAAACATTGCTGACTTCTTTTTTTTTTGCCAGCCGCTAGCGCTGATTAGCAAGGTTTGTATTTCATGTTTTGCAAGTTGCATCCATTTTAAGAAAAACAAGTCGCGTTAAAGACAGGAAATGAATACTTGCATTTAATTAAGTCTAGCTGTAGGCGGTTGTCCATAATGACCAGTACTGTTCAAGAAGACAGAACAAAGAAGGCACCGCTGGGATTCGAACCCAGGATCTCCTGTTTACTAGACAGGCGCTTTAACCAACTAAGCCACAGCACCCCAGGAGCGTTGTCCTTTTGCAGCCACTTGGACACACCTTTAGAAAAACATTTTGTTAACAGGCATTCTGCCTCAGCCTAAACACCTATAGCTTGCAAAGCGCATGCTATTAGACAGGCACCTCTGCAAGACCTTAAGAGTCTCTTAAACTAGTGATAGTAAGGTGTTCCCAATGGGTGATGTTCGGCTTTCAAATCATCTCTCCGTGGAAGCGCCGAGATGCAGCTGTTTAAGGCTTAGAAGCAGCTGACTGTTTCACTACCTAGCTGATCACTGTCAGTCAGGGAGCTTAGAGGTGAAAAGCCTGTCTGAGAGACAATTCGCCGTCGATCAGTTCAATATGTTCCGTACCAGCTCGGCGCACCCGAGATCATCTTGGTAGCCATGTAGCTCAGATGAGTGAGAGCTTGTGTGTATTTACCACCGTGATTGGATGCCGGCCCTTCTCAGGTCACAGTAAACCTTCTGCTCAAAAAAAGTGAGGTAAAACCTCACTCTGCACAGTAAAACCTAAAAAAGTGAGGTTTTATTTAATCTCTGACCAAGGGAAACGTTTCATTTTTTCAAAGAAATGTTTGTTAAAAAATAAAGTCATAGTTCCATGGGATTCAATCATAGACCGTGTGACATGGAAGTCAGGAACCTAACCCACTAAAGCACTACAGAAACATTATCGACAGACAATGTACAGCGTGTACTATTCTTGTGTTGCGGTACATGAATATAATTATATCGTTATTAATTTCTAATTTATAACTTTATAAATTTATTAACGTTATTAATTAATTTCACGACGCACAGACAGAGCGTGGGGAGCTGCCGCCTGCAAACACGGCTCCAGGCAGGACTCCGCTCTGCAGGAGCCGCAGAGCAGAGGAGATGGGGGCAGCTTAGCTCCTGTGCAGGGACCTGAGCTGTTGTTGCTGCGGACGCTGTCTTTTCTGCACTCGGGGTAGGAGTGAATGTTGAGTTGCCCTTAGAAATGAAGCAAAGCACTTCAACGGCACGGGTGTGTGTGTGTGCGCCCTGGTGATTCTGGGAGACAGATCGAACCTGGGCTAAAAGAGAGGGGGCTTAGCCCTCTTCCATTTGCTACTTCAAAGTTGTACAACCCATTTGTATCTGCTAGGCGGCGCAGTCGTCGTGCACAAAGAACGCTTTGAAAAGCGTCAAAGGCAAGTCATTCTGAGTTGGTCGTTTGTGTTTTCCGTTCAGACGCGAAATGCTGAAATGATCTCTCGGCTCCTCGGTTGTCATTTCTGCTCCGTAAAGGAATCACAGCACGCGTCGGCTTCCAGCACGGTGGGTCGGGACACGATGCCGGGGGGTCGGAGAGAGCGATGTCTTCCTCGTTAGTATAGGACCTGTCACCTGTCCCCACCTGTCACGCGGGAGACAGGGGTACATCAGGACGCGCATTGAAGTGAAAGCAGGATGCGCTGCGACATGCACTGTGCAGATCCCGCCACACTAAGAGGTGAGTGGGTCTGTTCGATCACAGCGCTAGGCGAATCCCCAATCCCCTTTTGTGCGTGGCGACAAAAGAAATCTGTTTTCGCCCGGTTTCGAACCGGGGACCTTTCGCGTGTGAGGCGAACGTGATAACCACTACACTACGGAAACAGTGGTAAGACATGCCCAGCGGCCCAGTGCTGAGCTTCGCCAATGCGATTCAGCTGCTTCCAGTGCCTTTATTGGAGTGCGCTGATGGACCGTGCTCTCTCTCCAGAGACCAGCACGCCTGTCATGGACGGAGCAGGAAAGACGGCGCCACATTCTACAGCCCTCTCCACGCAATCGACGAAATCGGGCTACTGAAGTGGAGAAAATGGCCTCTCCAGAAAGTGCAAATATCATCTTGGAGAGTATAAATCCTGTTGCCGAAGGTCAGCCCTGTCTACCAGAGTGACCCTCCCACCTCCTGCAGCGATGGTCAGCTCGTCTCACACGCGAGAAGTTTCGGCTGGAAACAAGCGCCCCCTCTTCTCGCACGTTGAGTAGTTTTAATGCGGCTCCTTCGTACACAGTGCTGATTTTTTGGAAAGCAGGAGGCAAGATTGACACGTTCCCATACCGGGAGTCGAACCCGGGCCGCCTGGGTGAAAACCAGGAATCCTAACCGCTAGACCATATGGGAGTGCACAACCCTGCTGTTCCGGGCATCATGCAAGCAAACTACATAAATATGAGAAAACACGCAAGAGAGCTGTCACTCAGAGTGTCGAAGGGTCGATGTATACTGGGGCTCAGTTGAAATGCAACGTCAGGACTTTCCCGAATTATGTCACACGAAGAGAGCACAGCCTTTTCCGCCCTGCCACGTGTGTATCGGTAACTCGCCGTGATCGTATAGTGGTCAGTACTTTGTGTTGTGGCCGCAACAACCCCGGTTCGAATCCGGGTCACGGCAGAATAGGGGCGTCTGCTTTTACTACTTGCACGAATGAAGGCAAAAAAAAGCCAATTGATGTGAACGAACGGCGCTTTACAGAGGAGTACTGCCTGACTGGATCGTTGATGAACGACAGAGACCACTCCGACCTCTTCTCGGGTTTCTTCAATGACTTACTAAGGATCTTCTTCACATTCGCCCATGCAGGGGAAGCCAGTTACACCAAAGCAAACGCAGGAAAGTGCAATTCAAGCAGAGACCAGGAGGGACTTGTTTACACCGAGAGTGGTCGGAGAATGGAACAATGCGCCCAGCCCTGTTGCTGGAGCCGATTCTTGATGAGATCTTGGGCTCACTAAGAAGCCCCCGCTGGATGCTAATCTTTCTGTTGTTCTTGCAGGTCCTGCGCTGCTATTGAGCCGACAGAGCTCGTCCTGATCTGTCGGCACAGCCCAATTGCAAATGATCGGCTCCGCATACAGAAGGAACGTGCGTTTGGTACAAGAGTGCATGAAGGCACCGGAAATACATTGGGAACAAATGACCGGTCGCTCAATACCTCTGTGAAGTACAGGAGCGTGCAAAACGAGGCTGTTTCCGCCCGGTCTCGAACCGGGGACCTTTCGCGTGTTAGGCGAACGTGATAGCCGCTACACCACGGAAACCTGCAGGGACTGCTGCTGGTGTCTCGCTTGCGTTTCGGACTGAGAAAGGGACGCGTCACTTTAGGCAGGGGGCGCTGGAGAGAGGAACAAAGGGCGCGATGAAACAAAACACCGAAACCCGGGATCTTTAGATCTTCAGTCTAACGCTCTCCCAGCTGAGCTATTTCGGCGGTGCACAGAGCCCACAGCCACCTGCTCCAGCCTTCCTGTGTTGCGGCATGAGCGCACCAAGAGTAGCGGGAGAGTGTTGCAGGAACGTCACTCAGAAGGAAAGCCACCCAGGTGCGCCCTCTGAGATCTGTCCAGCGCATCTTCCTCGCATGGACTCCTGCCTGCGACGGGCAGGAAACAATTAGCAAGAACAGAACAACACCCCATGGGTGTCTCATGACCACACCTTAGGTTGTGACACGTGCAGGTGTGAGGGGTTGCCGGGCTACTTTGGAGCAGAGCTTGGGCGGAGGGAGGGCGGGAAAGCAGACAAAGAGGTGACACCTCAAGGTCTGCACGATCACAGCTCTCCGCCGCCCCAGGCTTCCGCTCGATAAGCTGCTGGACACACCCGCCCCTCCTCACACAGACCGTGGAAAAGCCCCCGAGTCGGAGGGCTCTCTCTTCCTCCCAGGAGCTCTTGGACACGACGCACAGACAGGGTGCGGGGAGCCGCCGCCTGCAAACACGGCTCCAGGCAGGACTCCACTCCGTAGGAGCCGCAGAGCAGAGGAGATGGGGGCAGCTTAGCTCCTGTGCAGAGACCTGAGCTGCTGTTGCTGCAGACGCTGTCTTTTCTGCACTCGGGGTAGGAGTGAATGTTGAGTTGCCCTTAGAAATGAAGCAGAGTACTTCAACGGCACGGGTGTGTGTGTGTGCGTGCGCCCTGGTGATTCTGGGAGACAGATCGAACCTGGGCTAAAAGAGAGGAGGCTTAGCCCTCTTCCATTTGCTACTTCAAAGTTGTACAACCCATTTGTATCTGCTAGGCGGCGCAGTTGTCGTGCACAAAGAACGCTTTGAAAAGCGTCCAAAGCAAGTCATTCCGAGTTGGTCGTTTGTGTTTTCCGTTCAGACGCGAAATGCTGAAATGATCTCTCGGCTCCTCGGTTGTCATTTCTGCTCCGTAAAGGAATCACAGCACGCGTCGCCTTCCAGCACGCTGGGTCGGGACACGATGCCGGGGGTCGGAGCGTGTGATGTCTTCCTCGTTAGTATAGTGGCAAGTATCCCCGCCTGTCACGCAGGAGACCGGGGTTCGATTCCCCGACGGGGAGTAGCTTTTCTTTTACCTCCTTAGAGAAAGGACTGCCTTTCACTTCTCTGTTTTCTAACACAGCGTCGTGCACCTTTTCATTGCTCTCGCTTTCAGAGCCTCCGCACGGCACACGACTCGACATCAGGAAGCACATTGAAGTGAAAGCAGGGAGCGCTGCGACATGCACTGTGCAGATCCCGCCACACTAAGAGGTGAGTGGGTCTGTTCGATGCACAAAGAACGCTTTGATAAGCGTCAAAGGCAAATCATTCTGAGTTGGTCGTTTGTGTTTTCCGTTCAGACGCGAAATGCTGAAATGATCTCTCGGCTCCTCGGTTGTCATTTCTGCTCCGTAAAGGAATCACAGCACGAGTCGGCTTCCAGCACGGTGGGTCGGGACACGATGCCGGGGGTCGGAGAGAGCGATGTCTTCCTCGTTAGTATAGGACCTGTCACGTGGACCTGTCACCTGTCCCCACCTGTCACGCGGGAGACCGGGGTACATCAGGACGCGCATTGAAGTGAAAGCAGGATGCGCTGCGACATGCACTGTGCAGATCCCGCCACACTAAGAGGTGAGTGGGTCTGTTCGATCACAGCACTAGGCGAATCCCCAATCCCCTTTTGTGCGTGGTGACAGAAGAAGTCTGGTCTGTTTCCTCCCGGTTTCGATCCGGGGATCTTTCGTGTGTGAGGCAAACGTGATAACCACTACACTACGGAAACTGTGGTCAGATGTGCCCAGCGGCCCAGCGCTGAGCTTCACCAATGCGATTCAGCTGCTTCCAGTGCCTTTATTGGGGTGCGCTGATGGACCGTGCTCTCTCTCCAGAGACCAGCACGCCTGTCATGGACGGAGCAGGAAAGACGGCGCCACATTCTACAGCCCTCTCCACGCAATCGACGAAATCGGGCTACTGAAGTGGAGAAAATCGCCTCTCCAGAAAGTGCAAATATCATCTTGGAGAGTATAAATCCTATTGCCGAAGGTAAGCCCCGCTAAGCCCCGGCGCAAAATAGGCAGGCAGGACCGCACTAAGCGTCAGAGCCGCCGTGAGCGCTACGGGGAAGGCAAGGGCTCAGGCAGAGTCTATCATAAGACTGGACGAAGGGAGTCGACTGCAGCCCGCCTGGCCAGGCTTGAACAAGCCCTGCCTGAGAGATCAGGACAGGGTAAACCTTCCGCAGCGAATGCCAGAAGTGTGAATGAGCTTAGGGGGACCACGCCCCTTCTCACTGGAGGAGGCGGGGATCCGTCCCAAGCCCCTCCCTCAGTCTATCTGATTGGGTGGGAGGGTTCCTGCCTGGAAGAAGGCTTTGACTCTGAGTTGGGCGCTGACCCCGCCACTGAAGTCAAAGAAAAGGCAGGCTTCCTACAATTCTTAGGGAATCTCAGCCAGAAAGGCAAAGCAAGGCGTATTTATATCAAGGTTTCTCTTGAAAACGTCTTAGATAGAGAAGCACTGATTGACACTGGGGCTGAAATTAGTTTGATGTCAGCCGATCTACTCAGCGAGCTCAAACGAGTAGCGAAAGGAAAAGGCATCAGACTTAAGGTAGAACCGTGTAAGATAGATATTTCCAGCTATACCCAGGATCATGCCAGGATCACACACCGAGTGTGGGTGGCACTTAGGTTCGGGCCAATGAACGTGGTGCATCCTGTTTACATCTCTAGGTTAAAAACAGAGCCACTACTCATTGGCCAAGACCTGCTTGACAGGCTGGAGCCTCTGGTGGACTGCCAGCGTGGAAAATTGTGGGCTCAGGTCAAAAACCCTAAGCCTGTTGCACAGCAAAAAGGGGGATTCAGTGGTTATGCTGTGATCACACAGTGCCCACTGAACACTATAGCTGAGTTGGAGGTTCCTCCTGGTTCCTCTGGACGAGAATAAATGTCTCTTCTTGCTTTCCAAAACTACAGGGAAGTCCTGCCCAGGCCAGCACTCCCACGGTCTCCCAACTACAGGAGCAGTGCTCCGAGCAGCTGCTTGACCCGCCAGGTAAAGCACACCCCCTTTTCATCCCTGAAGAAGAGTGGATCTCCCTGTCCGGTAATGAATGGGAGTCCTTTCTGTGCACCCTGGTACCTCAGGGGGTCCAGGACTACCACCCCATGGTGGTGGGAGGGGGTCCAGGTGGCAGAAGTGCAGGTTGATGATGTAATTCTTAGCCTCAGCTCTGAGAAGTCCATAATCAGTGAAGGTCTGTTCGAGGACCTGTCGCGAAGCTGTCAGGTGACCCTGGTGACGCAGTCACAGGTTCTGTGGTGGGCACCCCCACCTCATAGGTCCATTTGGAGCAAAGGAAGCTGTGTAGCTTCCATCTCCATCGGAAAAAGGAAGTTTGCTCACTACTTCCAGGTAGCACCTCAGCTGACCCATTCGGTCTGCATTGGTGCAGACCTATTGGTTCGACTGGGCGCCCAGCTGGACACAGTAAACAGTGTGCTGTGGAAACGGGTGGACCCAGATGCCCACTCTCTAAGCGGTGACCCCGAGAACATTCGGTCAGGTCAGACGATTCCTCAGGCCTGCCAGGTAGTAAACGAATCGGACCTGATCGTTCCTGCGTCAACAGCAGGGTTTCCGGTACGCCTTGTCCTAAAGAAGGGACAGAGAATGGACGCTGAGATGGTTTTCTTCCAACCATCAGCTCAGTTTATCAGACTGAACCTAGCAGTCTGTTGAACCCCCAGACTGGAACGGAATGGCTGAGCCACCTGCCTGTTGGTGCAGAACATAGCAAAACAAGATGTCAAAATCCCTGCTCGCACTGACATGGGACTGGAATTGACAATAGTTTCTATGATTTCGAACTGGCCATCCCAGTACTGGGGCAGCTCCCTGGTCCCTTGGCTTCATAAAAGCGCCCCTGTAATAAAGAAATTAAATCCAAAATCAAGAGGGCAGTTGCCTACTGAAATACAAGAAGTCATCAATTTTAACCTAGCAACACATTAAAGGCTGCATCTATACAAGTACGATTCTAGAAATGCTCACCAGATTACGTTTTAAGAAGGAACTGCGCTTCAGGTTCTGCCGAGATCTTAACTCGGATGGCAGGATTCAGAGTCCGGAGTGCGGACTGATTGCGCACGGAGGGTCCATATACTGTGGATCCCTCAGTGATCTTCCGCGTGTTCAAACAGCCAGCGTGTGACTCCCCTGTCCCCGTGACCTCATTGCTCTGCTCTCTCCTCTGTGCAGCCGAGCCCGATTCACGGTAAAGTGAAAAAAAATATGCCCTCAACGTGAGATTTACTCTGGAGCGAGGATAGATGTTACCTTTTTATCATTGAACAGGATGTATGTGATGTGGCGACTAGGTTCAATTTTGTATCCTCTTTAAAAGATTAAGGACTGGGGTGAGCGTGATTTACCACCCTTTCAGCTAAGAACCCGACGTGCACACCGTTTAAGCTGCATAGACTCGGTCGTTTAACTCTTCTCCATTAGCAGGGTTAAGGTTAAAGAAAAAAAACATTGCTGACTTCTTTTTTTTTTGCCAGCTGCTAGCGCTGATTAGCAAGGTTTGTATTTCATGTTTTGCAAGTTGCATCCATTTTAAGAAAAACAAGTCGTGTTAAAGACAGGAAATGAATACTTGCATTTAATTAAGTCTAGCCGTAGGCGGTTATCCACTGGGATTCAGACCCAGGGCCTCCTGTTTACTAGACAGGCGCTTTAACCAACTAAGCCACAGCGCCCCGGGAGTGCTGTCCTTTTGCAGCCACTTGGACACACCACTCAGACACATCTGCATTCGGTGTGTGCTCCGCCTGCTCGCTGAGCAAGTTGCCACCTTTACATACAATAGCAACATCGACACCAAGAGAAAGGATGACAAATGGCTTTTATCTGGAACTTTTCATGTCCAAGGAGCTCAATGTGCTTTCTGTGTACAACAGGGCCACTGAACTCCACGCTGGCCACTGAACCACAGCAGTGGCTTGCTGGCTTGACATCTCCCAAGGAAAATGTTGAAATCGCATGTGGAACAGGAAAATGATCCTCGAGTACAAGGGAAAAAAAAGAAAAAGATCATCTGGAGCGCACCAACCCAGTTGGGACAGCCCAGTTTTGTTAATGAGGTGGCCGAGTGGTTAAGGCGATGGATTGCTAATCCATTGTGCTTTGCACGCATGGGTTCAAATCCCATCCTCGTTGGTTTCCATGTCTGTTTCCATTCTGTTTTTGATCCCTATTGCTCAATGCACAGTGAAAGCATTGCATACATGTGTCTGACAATGAGAAATGGGCCCCTGAGACAGTCATTTGCCTGTTTCACAAATGATCGTATTTTACTAGAGATTCTGTTTGGGATTCAGATGTGCATTCGGACAGCAATCCCTTTCAAGAAATGATACGTTCTGGATGAGGTCAAAGGTGCATCATTTGGACACTTTGTGGGCTTGAAATACAAAGAAAATCATGTTCTATGGTACAAGATAAATACAAAACTTAAGCTTTTATTATAATTAGATTTGTTTATAAAGCATAAGCAATCATTTATTACATTAATATGTGTAAAAATAACATTTTAGCATCATACGTTTAGTATATTTAGTCCCTAATGCTGAAAGAAATGATCATAGAACATGACTTCTAACCTTACCTGCGGTGTTTTTGATCCCTATTGCTCAATGCACAGTGAAAGCATTGCATACATGTGTCTGACAATGAGAAATGGGCCCCTGAGACAGTAATTTGCCTGTTTCACAAATGATCGTATTTTACTAGAGATTCTGTTTGGGATTCAGATGTGCATTCGGACAGCAATCCCTTTCAAGAAATGATACGTTCTGGATGAGGTCAAAGGTGCTGGAACACTGTATTTAGGATGTGTTTGCAGTTATTCTGTGTTTCTAGCTTCAACCCAGTGATATATATATATATATGCTCACTGATTTTTTGGTACATGCCCAGGGCAATAATCATTATGAGGATTTATTTCCATATGTGCTAGAGGTAGTGTTGTGAAATTCTTCAACACACTGGATCGCAGGTTTAAACCTGCACTCTTACTCCTCAAATACCAACAAATGCAGATATGTAGCAATCATATTGTAGCTGACACTCATTTGCCTGTTTCACAAATGATCATATTTTACTAGAGATTCTGTTTGGGATACGGATGTGCATTCTGACAACAATCTCTTTCAAAAAATGATTTTACCTTATCGCAGCTTTGCCCCTCTTGCCTCTTTGGAAAATATCTCCATCTTGTGGTCGTTGTTGGTAATGTCTAGACAATATCTCCATCTTGTGGTCGTTGTTGGTAATGTCTTCTTATGCCCTTTTTTTATTTCAATTCTTTATTAGTTGATTCTAGAATCTCTACAATAGAGCTGAAAATATCAGTTGTGTAGCAGACAATATGACATTAGTTATAGTCCAATTAAGACTTTATTACCCTGTTTGTAACATAACAAATTAAAATTGATTAAAACTAAGTTTGGAACACCAGGGAACATAAAAAATGATTTTTAGGAAAACCATGAGGTTCTCTGTGTCCGATGCCTGCAAGGGGAGAAAGCTAGAATCCTTTGCTTTTTCAAAATTTGAAAATAATCATCATATAACAACAGCTTTCATTCCTAGGAGTGAAAAATAACCATTTTTGAAGACATTAGTTTCTAAAACACTACAATAAAGTTAAAAACATCCGTTTTATATTACTTTTAGTATTTTTAGTGAAATTAATCATTTATTGCACTATTTTTAATATAATCTCTAATTAAAAGTGAATAGAATTAAGTTTGGAGCAACAAGGAACACAAAAAAAAAAAGATTTTAAGGAAAAAAATGATGTCTTCTGTGCCAGGTGCCTGCAAGGGGAGAAAGCTAGAATCCTACCCAGGCTCCTGGAGCTCTGTCCTGGCTAAAGGAGGGTGAATCCATCCCATTCAAATCTCCATGAAAAAATGATATTTTTAAATTTGAAAAAAAAAAACATTATAGAACAACATCTCTTGGTCCACAGAGTGCAAAAATCCAACTTTGAAGAAAATCCATTGACTGATCCCGGAATCCTGAAGTTTCTTCGCATGATATCGGGCTTGCAACCACTTTCTGGAAAATGATGAAAAATGCCAAAAATGAAAAAAAAGTTATCAATTCTAGAGCCTAAGAGGAAAATAAGACAAATGTATATCTCCAAATAATTTTATGTGCTTCAGAAGAGCCCAGGAAAGTTTTTTGCATACATGAAACCACGCCCGTTTGCACGTAAGCAGACATGGTTGCACACACGACTGCATGAAAGCACGCGTGCATGCAAAATCATCCTGTTAAGCATTTGAAAAGCCGCACCACGGCGCACTTGAAATAGCTCTTACATTAGTGGTCGACACAGGAATCGCCTTTTTATTTATGCTCTTACCAACGCGATGGAAAGCAAAACAAAGCAAAGCAGAGCAAAACAAAACGAACAAACGCAAAACCCTCACGTCCCGCACTTGCATATAACGCCGTTACGTGCCCAAGCGGTATTGTACGTCATCCTAGCACTGCACCCCGGGGCGTACGGTATATGGGAATGAGCACACGCCACGAATCGTCTCAAATCACTCCCTACAGCTGTAAGGCGCCTTGAAGCGTGCACCCCCAACATTCTTCTTTGCGCATCTGTGAAAGGTAAACTCTTGAGCAAACTCTGAACCAGCTCTAAGGAAACTAATCCGAATTGATTACCTTTTTTTAGGATTCTAGCTTTCTCCCCTTGCAGGCATCGGGCACAGAGGACCTCGTGGTTTTCCTAAAAATCTTTTTTTTTTGTGTTCCTTGTTGTTCCAAACTTAATTTTAATCACTTTTAATTAGAGATTTTATTAAAAATAGTGCAATAAATGACTAATTTCACTAAAAATAATGTAATATAAAACTGATGTTTTTAACTTTATTGTAGTGTTTTAGAAACTACTATGTCTTCAAAAATGGTTATTTTTCACTCCTAGGAATGAAAGCTGTTGTTATATGATGTTTATTTTCAAATTTTGAAAAAATCAAAGGATTCTAGCTTTCTCCCCTTGCAGGCATTGGACACAGAGAACCTCATGGTTTTCCTAAAAATCATTTGTTATGTTCCCTGGTGTTCCAAACTTAGTTTTAATCAATTTTAATTTGTTATTATGTTAAAAACAGGGTAATACGTTTCTAATTGGACTATAAATAATGTCATATTGTCTGCTATAAAACTGATGTTTTCATCTCCATTGTAGAGATTCTAGAATCAACTAATAGAGAATTAAAATAAATAAGGGCATAAGAAGACATTACCAACAACGACCACAAGATGGAGATGTTGTCTAGACATTACCAATAACGACCACAAGATGGAGATATTGTCCAAAGAGGCAAGAAGGGCAAAGCCGCGATAAGGAGATGCTGTCAGAATGCACATCCGGATCCCAAACAGAATCTCTAGTAAAATATGATCATTTGTGAAACAGGCAAATGAGTGTCAGCTACAATATGATTGCTACATATCTGCATTTGTTGGTTTTTAAGGAGTAAGAGTGCAGGCGGTTTAAACCTGCGATCCAGTGTGTTGAAGTATTTCACAACACTACCCCTAGCACATCAGGAAATAAATCCTCATAATGATTATAGCCCTGGGCATGTACCGAAAAATCAGTGAGCATATACATATATCGCTGTGTTGAAGCTAGAGACAGAATAAGTGCAAACACATCCTAAATACAGTGTTCCTGCACCTTGACCTCATCCAGAATGTATCGTTTTTTGAAAGCGATTGCTGTCAGAATGCACAACTGAATCCCAAACAGAATCTCTAGTCAAATATGATCATTTGTGAAACAGGCAAATGAGTCTCTCAGGTGCCCATTGCTCATTTTCAGACACATTTATGCAATACTTTCACCATGCGTTGAGCAATAGGGATTAAAGATACCAGAGGTAAGGTTTAAAAGTGATTCTGAGGTGCAACACATCAGCGAAACAGCTAGGCATCTGAAATGCGGGGTTTGAGAGCCCTTCAGGGAACACCGTACCCTAAAGGTACCAGAAGTCCACTAGTATAAGCATTAAGTCACTGTCAGCCCTGTTGCAATGTGATTGCTACATATCTTCATTTCTTTGGTTTTTAAGGAGTAAGAGTGCAGGGGGTCTAAATCTGCGATCCAGTGTGTTGAAGTATTTCACAACACTACCTGTAGCCCGTCTGGAAATAAATCCTCATTCTGATTATTGACCTGGGCATGTACCAATAAATCACTGAGTATATATATATATCACTGTGTTGAAGCTAGAGACCTGTATGTAATAATATGATGCTAAAATGTTATTTTCACATGTAAGAAAACCGGCTCAGGGACGCCAAATATGTAATGTTGCCATAGCAAAATTAAATGTAGTGGCTCTCTGAAGGCACCAGTTCTGTAGGGTTTGGGCATTTACTGAGACAATTATTAATTGTAGCAGTAAATCACAAAGTTGATTCTTTTGATGGCTTTAGAATCCAACCATGTGACATAACTCAAACAACGCGCACACACAGGTACTAATACACGAGGATACATTTATTAATACATAAAATATGCATGTAAACCTAACAGATCTTATCGAGAGGGTTATCAGAATACAAAAGATATATATTCAGTCAGTTACGAAGTGTTACACATATCAAGAGGACATACGTTCAGTATATCATTCATTAAGACCGTTTCGTTAATGAACTTGGTTATAACTTCTACATTAGATACTCAAACAAGTACATAACTCTTAGGAATTAAATTGATATCAACTGGTTGGGATAACAATTGAATTCTCGAGCTGTAATGCATTGAAGTTGAATACTCATCCAATCTTTGGGGATTCAGATCTTCCTGCGGGCACAAAGAAACAGTTGCAGGCTGTTGCTGTCCAATCCGCGCTCTCTGGCTCCGTGCCAGGCTGTGCTGTGCGGCTTGCGACGCTGCGCTGCTGATGCTCACTGTGGGCTTTAACTAGCAAAGTTTGTGCACAGGAGAAAAGATGACTGTGGGTCCCAGCAAGTCAGGAAGAGGACCGGTTCGTTTCTGATGAAGAGCTAGTTCTGAATAGTGATTCAGCTGTCCACAGTTCCGACCTGTTCACGAGGCCTGCTGCTGGTGCTAACCTCGGGTGGATCCTCTGGTTATTCTCTGGCAACCTCCGCTCTAGACTCTTAGAACAAAGGAAAGTTCTGGCACTCGGACACACTGGCCGTTCCGTGGTTGTCCGGGCTGAATCTCAGGATGGTCAGGAGGCGCGCTGCGAGAATGTCCTGCCCTTGGGAGCCTTCTGCTCCTGGGCCGCCCTGCCCTGGAATTCTCCTTTGAATTCCCTTTAGAATTGTCCACAGAATCCTCTGAATCCTCCCTTCTGAATCTTACTGAATCTCACAGGCTCTCTGTGTTGCCTGTTTTTACCTGGAGGAACTTCAGCTCATTGATTGGCTGAAAGTTCCATGGGCATCAGAGTCCCACGTGGGTTACTCGGCCCTACCAGTCCCTGATTGATTGATCAAGGTGAGATATGAGTCACTTAGTCCTGACACTTAGTAATGCAGTCCAGATGTCCAACTGGCACTCCCTAGACAGATAGGCGCCAATGGATGACCATTGATCATGATAGCCAGGCTTAGCTAAGTGCATCCCCCTTTGGGAGCTGTCCTAGGACCTTAAATCACCCTGCATGAATAGTCTCTCTGTGGCTGCACCACAGAGATGAACAGAGAAATGGGGCCTCATTTGGGAAGGCTCAGAACACTTAATTCTGCCTTATTAATAAGCCTCGCCGCTACACACATATATTAATATAATAAATGATTGCTTATGCTTTATAAACAAATCTAATTAAAATAAAAGCTTAAGTTTTGTATTTATCTTGTACCATAGAACATGATTTTCTTTGTATTTCAATCCCACAAAGTGTCCAAATGACGCACTACATGATATAAGGAAGATTATCACATGCATATCGGTATTATCTTTCTTACGAAAATGCATTCCTTTCATTACCTTTTACTTTTTAAAATGAACTCAAATTGTGTATAATGTAATAATTTAAGTAGAATAGATTCTAATAATATAATGATCCAGTGTGTTGCACTACTTCACTGCTTCACTGCTCTATGCCGTCAGGAAATAAATCCTCAGACTGCTTACTGCCCTGGGCATGTACCAATGAATTACAGGAGCACATCTATTTCTCACTGCGTTGAAGCAGGAGACACACAGTCTCTGCAAACACATCCTAGATACAGTGTTCCAGCACCTTTGACCTCATCCAGAACGTATCATTTCTTGAAAGGGATTGCTGTCCGAATGCACATCTGAATCCCAAACAGAATCTCTAGTAAAATACGATCATTTGTGAAACAGGCAAATGACTGTCTCAGGGGCCCATTCCTCATTGTCAGACATATGTATGCAATGCTTTCACCGTGCATTGAGCAATAGGGATTAAAAACACAGCAGGTAAGGTTAGATGTCATGTTCTATGATCATTTCTTTCAGCATTAGGGACTAAATATACTAAACGTATGATGCTAAAATGTTATTTTCACATATATTAATGTAATAAATGATTGCTTATGCTTTATAAATAAATCTAATTAAAATAAAAGCTTAAGTTTTGTATTTATCTTGTCCCATAGAACATGATTTTCTTTGTATTTCAAGCCCACAAAGTGTCCTTTGATCTCTATTCTGTGGTAATCCATGATGACCCCGTTCTTCAGGTGATTCATCATGTCCTCCCTCGCCTGTTGAGAGGCCACCTGATCTCTTCTGCCGTGGCGTGCTTCATACACGCCCTCTTGAAGTGAGCAGGAAGCTGATCAAAAGTATTCAGGCACATCTTGCACACCAGGGGAATCCTCGCGGGTTTCCTTTGAAAATAAATAATACCATCTGTGTATAGAAACAAGCTAAGACTGATTTCTTAAATTATCCTTAAAATTCTCTCTCATAGTTTGAGCATAATGATTTTATTGCATTTATATAAGAATTGCTCATTGCTCCTAAATAAATAATGGTCTCAGTCACAGACTTTCCAATAGAAGCCATTGTGGAGTTCAGCAACTGCAGGTCCAAGAAGTGGGGAAGGAATTTTAAAAGAGAAATTGAATTACAATACAGAAGGAATGGCTGAGGGTTCACTGAAATGTATAAATATACAAATTCCAAAGACTGAGTCCATATAGAAACAACTACTTTTCATTTTCAGTATAAGAAAAAAAAAACTATCTTCCAAAGCATCATAAAATTGTCCCTTCTTCCAGACCCTACTTCTCTCTTGTAGTAGTACAGCAGACCTTTCCAGGTGAGCAGATCACAGAGTCCGAAATGAGCTTCCTCCATCAAGCAAAGTACCTGAACATGACTCTGTCTTCATAAAAGCGCCCCTGTAATAAAGAAATTAAATCCAAAATCAAGAGGGCAGTTGCCTACTGAAATACAAGAAGTCATCAATTTTAACCTAGCAACACATTAAAGGCTGCATCTATACAAGTGCGATTCTAGAAATGCTCACCAGATTACGTTTTAAGAAGGAACTGCGCCACAGGTTCCGCCGAGATCTTAAATCGGATGGCAGGATTCAGAGTCCGGAGTGTGGACTGATGGCGAACGGAGGGTCCACATACTGTGGATCCCTCAGTGATCTTCCGCGTATTCAAACCGCCAGCGTGTGACTCCCCTGTCCCTGTGACCTCATTGCTCTGCTCTCTCCTCTGTGCAGCCGAGCCCGACTCACGGTAAAGTGAAAAAAAAGATGCCCTCAACGTGAGATTTACTCTGGAGCGAGGATAGATGTTACCTTTTTATCATTTAACAGGATGTATGTGATGTGGCGACTAGGTTCAATTTTGTATCCTCTTTAAAAGATTAAGGACTGGGGTGAGCGTGATTTACCACCCTTTCAGCTAAGAACCCGACTTGCGCACCGTTTAAGCTGCATAGACTCGGTCGTTTAACTCTTCTCCGTTAGCAGGGTTAAGGTTAAAGAAAAAAAAATAGCTGACTCCTTTTTTTTGCCAGCTGCTAGCGCTGATTAGCAAGGCTTGTGTTTCATGTTTTGCAAGTTGCATCCATTTTAAGAAAAACAAGTCGCGTTAAAGACAGGAAATGAATACTTGCATTTAATTAAGTCTAGCCGTAGGCGGGGATCTCCTGTTTACTAGACAGGCGCTTTAACCAACTAAGCCACGGGGCCCCAGGAGTGTTGTCCTTTTGCAGCCACTTGGACACACCACTCAGACACATCTGCATTCGGTGTGTGCTCCGCCTGCTCGCTGAGCAAGTTGCCACCTTTACATACAATAGCAACATCGACACCAAGAGAAAGGATGACAAATGGCTTTTATCTGGAACTTTTCATGTCCAAGGAGCTCAATGTGCTTTCTGTGTAAACAGGGCCACTGAACTCCACACTGGCCACTGAACCACAGCAGTGGCTTGCTGGCTTGACATCTCCCAAGGAAAATGTTGAAATCACATGTGGAACAGGAAAATGACCCTCGAGTATGTGGGGAAAAAAAGAAAAAGATCATCTGGAGCGCGCCAACCCATGTCCGGACAGCCCAGTTTCGTCGACAAGGTGGCTGAGTGGTTAAGGTGATGGACTGCTAATCCATTGTGCTCTGCAGGCATGGGTTCGAATCCCATTCTCATCGCTCTCCATGTCTGACACGTGTGCCTGTTCGACATCGGCCCTCCTGTTGTTTGCTCCGGTGCTAGAGCCGTACATTTTCTAGCAGTGGCTGAACATGGTATAGTAGGCCAACGTCGGTATCGAGCAGTGACAGTAACAGTACTTACTGCGCCCCATAAGAAATCGTTTGTCCCTGTTCAAAAGAGATTGTGCGATGTCCTGCGGCGTTCGTAAAGCAAACCTTTGACAGTTTGAAAAGAGGAATTTATTCTGCTTCCTGTGCGTGCAGTAGTTACAAAGTTGAACGTCTTTACACGATCTGCTGCAGTTTTCAGTGGGCGGGCTTTGTCAGATGGCTTGAAAAAACGCACTGTGTTTCGGCTCGGGAAACATCATGAGCAGTGTCCTGCATGTTTTCTGTGTATAGCTGTCTTTTAACGCATACAGAATTCATTCGAAATCATTGATTTCTCCAATTAACAAGGGTCCCTTTTTGAACCTGCGAGAAGCATTCTTTCAATGTAACAGATTTACTCCGGGGAAAGCCAGCACGACATTGAGAGTAGCTCAAGCTTTCAGCACCCGTATCGGACTGCGTGTATGCAGACACCGCTCAGAATCCCCTGTAAGATTCTCCCTCAATTCCGTTTTTCAGTGCTTTAGCTCTTTCAAAAGGCTTTGCTTTGCTAGTCACAATCCAAGGCTCATGACAGCATTTGAAAACATTCGCCACTGCATTGGCCGGGAATCGAACCCGGGTCAACTGCTTGGAAGGCAGCTATGCTCACCACTATACCACCAACGCACACCCACAGGAAGCCTGCAGGACACCACCAGAGAATGCTTTTTTTAATTTTTTTTTATTAAACATAGAATTTACAAATACAAATACAACAAGAGGATCAGAGTCATGTACAAGAGAAAAAAAACGCAGCAGAAAAAAGCATTTAACTACCAGAGGTAATTAAGTAATTATGTGATCAAATTGTATATTTTACACGTATCATATTTTCCTTGCTTTAATATTTCTCAATTATTTATAAACTTTAGTTTCAACATGCATGCGTTTCCTGTAAAAAATAAAACTCAGCACACAGTTTTTCTTTTAACAACATTTCGAGTACCTCTGGCATTCATGAAAAGCAAATAACTAACTCTAAGACTGTCTAAACTATTGAGTTTTTCAAAGAACCATGAAGAAAGATGTGAAGACGGGGGTTTGAATTTAATCCTTTCTGTAGGGGGTTTAGACTTCTAAGTCACAAGCTGGGGTTTATGGCAGGAAAGGGGGTTAACTGATAAGGATTGCAGATGCAAGCTAGGAACCCCCCTGGGTGTAATGTTAAACTGACCATTTGCCCAGAACATCGTAAACTGGCCAAATACCATGAACCCCCCTCTTTACCATCAGACCGAGTGACGTCAGAAACGGAGAAGAAAACACTATATAACCCAAAAGTTTGTAACAGTACGTGGAACAATACTTCGGTTTTGTTGTTTCTTGCGGGAAACAAGACTTCGGCTTTATTGTTCCTTGCATGCAATAAACTCATCTGTTTTACTTCATCTCGGGATCAAGAACCTTATTTCTTCTGTTACAACAAATTTGGCGTAGTCGGCGGATGCTCCAGAAGGCGCAGAACTTCCCATCGGCAGGAGAGACGGTCAGCGCGCACATAACTAAGAGGTAAGGACTCCTCTTTTATTTAAAAGTCCCGACTCTCTCTGACCGATTGGGAAATCTCTGCTCCCTGCGAGAATCGCCCGAGATGACGGAGTAAACGTGAGTTTCTGAATTCCTCTGGCCCGGGGAAGGCACCGGTGTATGTAATGGGTTGGTTGCTGTAAGCCCAGAATTTGGTCTGGCAGGGGTTCCGCGGTATTGTGTACAGGCGTTCGAAGCTGGTGTATGCCTTAATTGCGCGTGGAGTTTTTAACGGGTTTTGGACCCTTACCGTGAAGTTCAGGACTGGTGTGGGTCTTAATTGCACCCAGAGTTCTGAAGGTCAGAACTGGTTTGGGTCTTAATTGCACCCGGAGTTCTGAGGCTCAGAATCGGTGTGGGCCTTAAATGCGCCCGGGGTTCTAGAGCAAGTGGTGCATTAAATGCACGTAGTTCAGGACTGGTGTGGGTCTTAATTGCACCCGGAGTTCTGAAGGTCAGAACTGGTTTGGGTCTTAATTGCACCCGGAGTTCTGTGGCTCGGGATCGGTGTGGGCCTTAATTGCGCCCGGGGTTCTGGAGCTGAGTGGTGCATTAAATGCACGTATAATCCAGGATTGGTGTGGGCTTTAATTACGCCCGGGGTCCTGAGATTAGCTACGCCTTGATCGTGCACAGATTGGAGTGGCGTGGTTTCTGGCGTGGCGTGGTTTTTTTTTTTGTTTTAAAGGAAACAGGAGTAGAAGAGATATATGTATGTATGTTTTTGGTGTTTTCCTTGTTTGTGAAATACATATACACACGCACGACACTAACATAAACACACCTCATAATAAAGAGCAAAGCATTAAGTAGCAGGATTTAAAGGACGTTGAGACCCGAGAATCGCCCTGATTGAGCTCAGTGCGTAAGTCCACCCCGGGGCAAAAGCAGCGATGCTGGCGTTCTGGGGATGGTGAATTACTGATCAAGAAAGGGGGTTTTCGAGGTCTCGTTTCTTACCTGTGAACAGTGCGGTGTAAGTCCTCTCTAAAGTCTCGGAGAGGCATTTAGATCTGGAGGTAACAGACGCCCTTGGCTGAATGAGTGCAGTAATGCACAGGTTTTTCCAAGTGAAAACATCCCCCTACTGAATGAGCTGTTACCTCACACACGACAAAAGTAAATCTTAAAGAGACCGAACATGTGCGCTAACTGATGGTTTGAGAAAGTGGTGGAAGGGTCCGTTTAAATATCGGAAAAGTGTAAGTTGACGGAAAAGAAGGAGAAAAATATGGAAAAAGCTGAGTTTGTCAGAGGGAATTTGGGGGCGAAGACGCCTGTAAAGAAAGCATATATGAGTATTGATTGGCAAAAGCACAAGCATGTAGCTCCCACCCTGGTGCACGGCCGGCACCAGTGGTGGCAGATACATGAGAAAAAAAAAAAAGAAATTGGGATGTGACTTAAAAGTGTGTTTACGGGGAAAACAAAAACCCGGAAGAAAAGATATTTTAATCGCTACGAAAGAGTATAGAAAAAAAGCTAAAAGAGGCAGTACAGGAGAATGAGAAACTAAAGAAGGAATTAACTCCTGGTCACGCTGCACTGGTTAATGTGCTGCAGCCAGCGACTAAGTTATATCCTGCTCTCCCACAGGGGAACAAACAGGCAGGAAACGAAAATAATTGGGATCAATTCCCTCAGTGGCCATATGGAGAAGGGGGGTCTGATTGGGATAACACTTGGTATGAGTGTGATAAAGACGGATCAGGGTCTCCCCTGTTAGAGGGAGGGCGCCCGCAGATCTGTACTCTCACTCGAAGTGGGAAAGGACTTGATGTAGCAGGGGCTGGCGCCGTTGATGACAGTGCCACTCTAACACTGTCTCGCACCCCGTCGAGGGGGTCTGCAATCGCACCTACCTTCCCTGATTTCCCCCATACGATCAAATCCAAAACCGTAAGATATTGACCGGTGGGCTAAAGTACCGCACCCGAAATTAGAAATGCAGCGAACCTGGAGTGCGCTTCAGGAATTAAAAGGATTCATGTAGAAGTAAAACAAGAATACAGCACATTGTATTACGAAGAGAAAAATATATTCTCGATGTGTATGTGTGTTTTATGAATTTGTGTGCCGGCATGTATGTGTGTAACTGTGAGTTTTGGTATACTAAATGACGGTGTGAGTGTGTTTAGCCAGCGGGACTGGCTAGAGACGTAACTAAAGAGACTTGACGAAAATCAACTTAAGGAGATTGGAAAATATAAGAGCGTCTGAAACGTATAAGTACAGTGCAGGTGGACGTAAAAGTAGTTAAACAGTTTTTGTATTATTATAAATTATTATAAATTGTAATTTATACAATTAGTTGCAATAATGGAAACAATTTGGTTTTATTCGAATGTCTCGAAACCAGACATGCTGAAACGGTGTAGGTTTAGAATCGAGACTGGGGAGAATAACGTCTTGTGAGAAAATCTGTTTACCTAACGATTAGATCCTGTAAATCCCTTGTAGCCTCCCTAAGTCTGTCCCAGTCCAGTGGATAAAAATGTACTGTTAATGGAGTGTTGGTTTCTCTGTTAGGGGATACTGGAGCACTACTGTCCTGCTTGTTTCACTCCTCTGTTCAACAGTGTACTATAGAGCAATGTATATGGGAAGATGGCAGGAGGCCACAGGAGTATTGGGACAGCAAGTTTTACTTGCCGAGTACCAGATTTTAATGGGTGGTTTTATTCCAGATCTATTGGGTTGGAATATTATGCATTACAAAGAATGACTATGCAGAACAGGGTATCACGTGGCTTCAACTGGCTGTGATCACTCAGTATGTTGATGGTATTCTGAGTGCTTCCCCTGACGAGGAAACCCACAAGTCTGAGTTGCTTCAGCTTTAGAGTGTCTAATAGAAGCAGTTATGATAAGGCCCTTTTGTGTCTAGCATTGTGAAATTTTAACAGGGCCTGGGTGCAATGTTTTTTACAGGGTGAGCACAACTCTTAACAGATCTGCTTAAGGGGGGAGTGCAGTACAAGGACAAGATTGCCTTGGTTCCCGCAGCAAAAGCCGCCTTTAATAATTTGAATCAAGTTCTCTTACAGGTGCTGAGACTGGGGTTTCCTCAGATGGATCAACCATTCCTTTGTATTATTGCAAGTTGCTGACAGAGGCCACACAAGGAGCCCGCGAGCAGGTCCTGGAGGCGTGGGGACCACCACCTGAAGGAGGGCACGACCTCATCCCAGGAGAGTGGGTGTGGATCAGGAAATTTCCTTCACAGGTTCTCCAGCCCAGGTGGGACGGACCCTACCAGATCCTGTTGACAACCGAGTCTGCGGTTCGAGTGGAAGGAAAAGATCGCTGGATCCACGCGCCACACTGCCGACGAGCCTCATCCCCATTTACAGACTCAGAATGAAATCATTTCTGTTTATAACAATAATTGTTGCTGTAGGACTATGTTCCGCAGGAATTAATGATCATCTCTCCCACAAAGGAGAACATGGAATTAATTCCTTTTTAGGCCTCTCCTATCCTAGCTAAGAAAACCAACCAAAGTGCCTGCTGGGTGTGTGCCGCATTACCCAAATATGTACAGGGAGGACTTCCTATGGGAGCCATTCCTTGGCGTCGCGAGGAAGTCATAGGCATGATCATTTGGAGGGATAATTTAGGAAATTTTAATATGACAAACTATGGGGGTTGCCATAACACGACTTTAACCTGCACAACATTACAATATCTACAGGAGCGAGGCTTAGAGCCCACGAGTTTCACAGGCTCTTACGCTCCTAAATATAACAGAAGCCATACACCACCATACCTGACTCTAAATAAGGAACGTGAGGGAAACATATGTTTTCAGCACACTAATGGTCTGCACTTGGTTGGATGGAGTCGTTGCAACCTTACCATCGCTGCAAATATATCCACCTCTACCTTCCAAATTCCAGGATGGGATCGGCACACCCCACAATTCGGTATAAGTTTCTTATTTTCAGAGGCATGGGGAGCGCCAAACGGAACATATTTCATTTGTGGAAAACGAGCCTACCCATGGTTGCCAGCCCAGTGGTCTGGCTCATGTTATTTAGGATATGTGGTTCCTCATATCTGTGTTCAAATCCACAGCCCCTTCGGACCTAACCACAGACCACAAAGAAAATTGGCTGATTGGGAATATTATTTAGGTATAATATTTCCACAAGCCGGCATGAACTTTCTGAGTCGAGAGTTAATTCAAATGGCCTCGACTTTAGAAGAATTAGCAAATTCTACCTCATCTAGTCTGAAGGCTGTTAATGATGAAATGGTAGCCCTCAGAACAGTGGCCATGCAGAACCGACTAGCTTTAGATTATGTACTGGCGGCCCAAGGAGGAACTTGTGCAGTAATTGGCACTGAATGCTGCACATATATTCCTGAAAATTCTGAGCACATCTCAGATCTGGCCCAACACATTTACAATGAGGGACAGAAATTTCAGTATGGGTAAAGTCTGTGTTTGGGGCCTGGGGTGGAACCTTTTTATAGTGTTTATCCGTAGGAGTAGTATTGTTTATATGTATAATTGTAATCATCACATTCACAAAAAAATGTATCACATCTTGCTATAACCGTGGAACGTACAATGACATGGCAATACATACCTGTTCGCCAAGAAAGGAAAGATCTGCCCTGACATTGTATTTATAAAAATAGGCTACACTGACGTATGCCATATTTTATAAGGGGGGAATGAAGAAAGATGTGAAGACGGGGGTTTGAATTTAATCCTTTCTGTAGGGGGTTTAGACTTCTAAGTCACAAGCTGGGGTTTATGGCAGGAAAGGGGGTTAACTGATAAGGATTGCAGATGCAAGCTAGGAACCCCCCTGGGTGTAATGTTAAACTGACCATTTGCCCAGAACATCGTAAACTGGCCAAATACCATGAACCCCCCTCTTTACCATCAGACCGAGTGACGTCAGAAACGGAGAAGAAAACACTATATAACCCAAAAGTTTGTAACAGTACGTGGAACAATACTTCGGTTTTGTTGTTTCTTGCGGGAAACAAGACTTTGGCTTTATTGTTCCTTGCATGCAATAAACTCATCTGTTTTACTTCATCTCGGGATCAAGAACCTTATTTCTTCTGTTACAACAACCAGAACTATAACAGTCCTTAACACTTAACTACACCATTCCAAACTAACACTAAAGAAACACTAGTATATACTGGTATAACAAATATAACCAAACATAATCATTAACTGAGCAGTCACTGGGAGCAAATCTCCTTCCCATCCACAAAGGCCCTCGCTCCCACAAAGTAGGCTCTCCTCCCCTCTCTTCTGGCAGCTTCAACCTGGGGCCACAGCTGGTTCCTGGTACTCCTGTCCGCGGCAGACAGGTCCTCTGCAAACCTCAGTTTGTTCCCATTCAAATACTCATTCTCCCTCGCCACTCGCCACAGCATGTCCCTCGCCGTCCTCTTGGTGAACTGTATTATAATCGATCTGGGGCGCACTTGCCCAGACATGTTCGCTCTCCCGAGCCTGTGAACAAAGTCAATGGCCGATACTACGTCCTCCTGGTCCGGCAGGTTCCTTTTACAGATACCCTTCACTGTTGCAACAAGGTCCTTATCACGTTCCTCTTTAACTCCAAATAATTTTAAATTCCATCATCGACGGTATCTATCTACATCGTTCACTTTCAATTCAAGTTCTTTAATATGCTTTTCTTGTTTGGTATTTACTTGTTTAAGAACTTTTACTTCACTCTTTAAGTCTTCAACCTCTTTAAACACACAGTCCATGGACTTTTTAAGACTTTCGATTGCGACTGTATTAGATCAAATCATTTCCTTCAGCTCACCCATGCTCTGTGCCATCATGTTGAAGATGTTGGTCTGGAGCTCCTCCAGCGTCAGGTCGCCCCTTCCTCTCTTGGCTGCCGGGGTTTTCACAGGTGTGCTGGGCAGGGACTCCGGCTCTTCCTCTGGCAGCTGAGTCTCACTTGGGCTGCGAACGCTCGCGTACGAGCGCATCTCCAGCACTCTTTCCACGTCCCCTCCAGCTGCTTCACTTTTCCCTTTAGTTGCCATCAATTTTCTTGTAGTGCTATACATATACGATTGAGGTTTCTTAGACTTCTCCTTCGAAGACCCAGCACTCTCTTTTCTTTTCCCAGTGTTACTCATATCGAAATTCTTAAACCTAAAAAAAAACGTTTTTTTTTCTTTCAATTATAACTGAAGTTTAAACAAGTAGTGTTAAGTCCTTATTTTTCTGTAGTCAAAAAAAGCAAAAATTAACATTCAGGTCATGAAAAACTCAAAAAAAATCCTCAACCACTAAACTTTACCTCCCACCTGAGCGCCATCTTGAACGCCCCTACCACCAGAGAATGCTCACGATTTCGGAAGCTGTCTCCGGGACGTGCTGATTCCACACATCCTGAATAAATCATGATATTGTTAGTTGCTGTAGCTAGACGTTCAAATGAGTTTCATGGCCAGATGGACTGTTTCCTCCAGCGGTATAGTATTGCAGTGAGACAGCACGATGCCTGCAAGACTATGTCACGCTAAACGCCACAGATTGTGTTTGTCCGTTCATGTCAGTCATCCTGCAGCCACGGGAAGTGGGACACAAACATGCCGCAATGCTTTCAAGACGTTAGGATTTGTTTGTGCAACATCCGAGAAGAGTACTTGTGGCTTGAATGTGAACTGTACGTGCCCGCCCCCTTTCCTCTGTAGTGCATGAGTTCCTCCCGGCATGCCCTTCGTCATTGTTCTGTCATCTTGTATTTAAAGGGTTGTATTTCTGCTGCTGAAAAGAATCAACGGGTTTCTTTGTTCCCAACGGAGCCCTTGTCTGTCATGAAATTCTTCAAAACCTCAAGCTAGAAGAAGACGACAAATATGAAGCGTTACAGCAACGACATGCCATGAGACGATTGATAACGATTTCCATAGGATCCCCGCGGTTGCCTGGCAACCGTCAGCTTTGCGCAGTGGCAGTATCGTAGCCTGTGAGGTTTAGCCGAGGCGGGATTATTGCTAGTTGAAAACTTTTCCCAATACCCCGCTTCCGCCGGTTTGCAATACAATCGGCAAAAGCAATTTTTGACAGTCTCGTTAGAGACTGAGCAAGGTGTTTAAAGACAGATTTGGTCATGGTGACATCATGGTAGAAAGAAGCGAGCTTGTTCCCAGTGGGCATTGATTCGTCGAATATACGTATATTTACGGTGAAATTACGGCTATACGTATATATACGTCGCCTCGAAGTATAATCAACGTCGAATTGCAACCGTAAAATTGACGACATTAACAAACGCATATATAACGTCGAAAACACATCTAACACAGTGCCTGAGGCTTTTTACTGTATGTATCGTGTGTGCCGCAACTAGGAGTATACGGCACTCTGCACAGTGTACGAAGTAAATTATTTTCGCAGCAATTAATTTACACGTGTATAATAAATATAGTAAATATAATAAATTAATTACTGCGAAAATAATTTACTTCGTACACTGTGCAGAGTGCCGTATACTCCTAGTTGCGGCACACAATCAATGCCCACAGCTTGGCATACAAGGGTTTTGCTGAGGGGGTCTTGCCACCTGCCTGAAAAAAAACAGTAAAATGTTTGAGTGCCTATAGAGTTTCTATTTTTATTTTCTTGACAAAAGTCCCCCATCAGTGCGCGGTGCCCGAGGAAAAATCTGTAGGGGGGCGTCTGAAATTCTGAGGGGGGAGTGATATTTCAGTTGAAACGGAGCTGTACGGTGCAGCTACCCAAATGAAATCTCGCAGCTATGCCATTGATTAGTGCTTCATGATAGAAGATAACGACTAGCAATCTGGTATTTGCGATGAAGTTTAGTTTCACATTTTTCGTCACTCTCAAGGTTTGTATTGCCTGGAGCGAAAAGTACCATAAGCGTTCATTTTTGCAGCTACATGGACGTTCTGAATCGTTAAGAAAAAAATGTTGTAAAACCAACAGAAAGCACAGACTGCTATAACTAGTCCTAGTTATAAAACGATTTTAAGTATAATGATAAACTACTGCAAGGAATCGGTCCACCTGAGCAAACAGGATCGTAATGTTGACACTCAATAATATGTGCAGTTCCTGGACGGATAGCCCTCCTGCCTATCAAACAGACTGAGTGACTGTTCGTGTCATTTAGTGTTGTCTGACCATTGACAAAGTACAACTATTTTTTTAGGGTGCAAATTAAGTTAGGTAAAACTTTTTGCCCAAAACTAAAGGGGCGACATTCCCCCCTCCCCCCGTGATGCCAGGCCTGTCCCCATCCTATTCCATAATGTCATTATATATAATACCATACAACAGTGACCGATCCTTACTTATTGCATGCGTTAAAATTGCACATCAGCTCATAGCAGCGATGTATTATCAATGTTAAATTTCAACCATAATATCGACAACATTAATAAACGCATACGTTGAGAAAATATCGAACCCAGCATATTTTCCGGTTATATACCACAATGCATTGCTAGTATTCGTTGGTCACCATTTTGGACACGTTTTTCAAACGTAAAAGTATATCCGAAAATATCTCAGCAATCCTCTTTTGACGAGTAAGTATGAACAATAATAATACTATCTGAATACATACAGATCTTTCTTAATATTATTTTGATTAAAATAGTATGTGAATAAGCAAAAAAATGGCACATAAAATAGTGTGAATGGGGAAGATGACACAAAATCGTTTTGCCGTTTCTCTTATTCTTATTCTATGTTGTACTTTCAAACTTTGGGTACTCTTTAATTAGGACAGACTTTATTGCTCAACTGCTATGATGCAAGCCAAATTTTATACATTTATTTCAGCTTTGAGCTTAGTAAACCGTTCATTTTTTAGATTATACTAAAGAAGATATTAATCATCATTTATTTGGGAAGTAATATTATATAATTTTCTCCTAGCTGCGGTGCTGAAGTCCCACCCTACATCAACAGAAAAAGAAATAAAGGAGCACGCAATGTGTTACTTGAAGAATGCATATGCAAGGCAGGGGGCCAGGAGATCTGGACTCTGAAAATAATAGGTTTTTGGTTCTAACTGTTAGGACAATTAGACAGGGTTTGCAAATAGTGGACAAAAATCGTCTTAACTTCCATTGTAATATTTTATATTTTATGTAATATTTTTTTCTTGGAAATATAGAAGTTGTACATTTTAAAATGTATATTTGAATCAAAATGTGGTTTTGAGTTAGTGTGTTAATGTAATTAGTTTTGTGTTTGTCATTACTATACTGTATATTGCCATGTTACCAGAATTTGTAGCTGAAGTTTAAGACTAGTTGTGTTTTTATGATTATTGCCCATATGTTGATTGTTGATTGATTGTATACAATGTATAATTTGAAATACATATGTTTCAGGTGTGAATGTGTATTTTCAGAATACATTTCTAAACCTAATCATTGGCTTGTTTTACTTGTTTCTACACCTATAAAATCTATCTTTGATGTATAATAGACCTCTACCCATATACGTATAATAGACCTCTAATGTTATCCGTATAATAGACCTCTAACCATATACGTATAATAGACCTCTAAAGTTATCCGGAACTCCAACCATATATGTATAATAGTCCTCTAAATTTATCCGTATAATAGAACTCCAACCATTTATGTATAATGAACGTCTAAATATAGACGTATAATTGACGTTTAACTTTAGACGTATATTAGAATTTCATTCTAGACGAATTGTAGACCACATTTAGACGTCTAAGATATGCGTTTAATAGACGTATATTATACGTCTTTTGCCCAATGGGTTACGTCTCAACAGAAACGCTCTTTAGCTCTTTCAGCGTTATGCAGAGAACATCGTCTGTCGAGATCACTTTTGAGTCAGCGCGAAACGCCGTGTGCTGTCAGTTTGATTTCATATTGCTCGTAGCGGCGCCCGGCTTTTGTCTGTCAAACGTTAGGTTGCGCTTCTTCATGCTGCATCGTCGGCATGAGTGGAGCTTTATAAACGTCTGTACTTACTGCGCCCCATAAGAAATCGTTTGTCCCCGTTCAAAAGAGATTGTGCGATGTCCTGTAGCAAACCTTTGACAGTTTGAAAAGAGGAATTTATTCTGCTTCCTGTGCGTGCAGTAGTTACAAAGTTGAACGCCTTTACACGATCTGCTGCAGTTTTCAGTGGGCGGGCTTTGTCAAATGGCTTGGAAAAATGCACTGTGTTTCGGCTCGGGAAACATCATGAGCAGTGTCCTGCATGTTTTCTGTGTATAGCTGTCTTTTAACGCATACAGAATTCATTCGAAATCATTGATTTCTCCAATTAACAAGGGTCCCTTAAAGGATGAGTCAAAGTAACGTCTAATCGGATTAGTTTCCTTAGAGCTGGTTCAGAGTTTGCTCAAGAGTTTACCTTTCACAGATGCGCAAAGAAGAATGTTGGGGGTGCACGCTTCAAGGCGCCTTACAGCTGTAGGGAGTGATTCGAGACGATTCGTGGCGTGTGCTCGTTCCCATATACCGTACGACCCGGGGTGCAGTGCTAGGATGACGTACAATACCGCTTGGGCACGTAACAGCGTTATATGCAAGTGCGGGACGTGAGGGTTTTCGTTTGTTCGTTTTGTTTTGCTCTGCTTTGCTTTGTTTTGCTTTCCATCGCGTTGGTAAGAGCGTAAATAAAAAGGCGATTCCTGTGTCTACCACTAATGTAAGAGCTATTTCAAGTGCGACGTGGTGCGGCTTTTCAAATGCTTGTGGGCATTTCTCTGTTGTTGATTCTTTTTTTGTGTGTAACAAAGTGGCATTTTCATGTCCGGACGGGGAGACTTTATCATTCCGACATGAAGCCACCCTTAAGTCCTCTGAGGCGTGTCTGTCTGCAAGGCTTGTATTTTGGAAATGTTTTTTTGAAACGGAGAACGACTTTGAAATAGGCTTCCGCCGGCGCCTCGCGATCCAGGTAAGATTGTAGCAAGAACGCAGCGGCGGTGGGGCTTGCTGTAGTCGTGGCTGAGTGGTTAAGGCGATGGACTAGAAATCCATTGGGGTCTCCCCGCACAGGTTCCAATCCTGCCGACTACGTTGTCCGCCTTCAGTCGGTGTGTTTCGGCACAAGCAAAGAAGCGTGCCTCTTTGCTGTTCCTGGTGGTTTTAAAACGCCCAATCGCTTGTACCCGCTGCCTTGGAAATAAGTTCTTCAGCGTCCGCAAATGACATTTTGCAGCTGGAAGCAGATGTCGACGCGTTTTGCACAGAGCACCAAAAAAGCGTCTTTTTTGAAGGCCCAGGCACTGAGCATTGGTGGTTCAGTGGTAGAATTCTCGCTTGCCACGCGGGAGGCTCGGGTTAGATTCCCGGCCAATGCAGTGGCTTTTGCAGCGAGCGGCTCCATCACTTGCATCCCCTTGCAACTCGCAACTGAATACCCACTGAAGCTAAGCAGGTGTGAGCCAGGTCAGTACCTGGATGAGGATGAGCTACAGGGAAAAACAAAGCTTCCAGCTGGAAGCGGTGTTAATGGTGCCGGCGGGGGGGTGCTCACCCTGAGGTCTGTGTGGGTCCCAATGCCCCAGTATAGTGACGGAGATGCTGTGTTGTAAAAGGGCGCTGTCTTTTGGATGAGATGTAAAACCGAGGTCACAGCGCTCTGTGGTCATTCAAAATGACCACCAAAACCTTTGACAAAAGCTCTTGGTAATTGATGGTCTTCAATAATGCTTCTCCTTTAGGTACATTTTAAATCAGCTGAAAAATGCTGTGAAATGGGGGGGCACTTTAGGCCAGTGTAGGATTTGGGTTACAAGAACCATGAAACTGCACGAGAAAGCCCGTACACTGAATTACACGGCTTTCTATTCAAAGGAAGACAAAAGAAATTCCCTGAGTTTGATTTTTTGCAACACAGAGAGGAGCACTGTCGTGAGGCCGGTTAGCTCAGTTGGTTAGAGCGTGGTGCTAATAACGCCAAGGTCGCGGGTTTGAGCCCTGTACGGGCCAGGTCTAGGTCCAGGTCCCTGTTTGTGAAACAGGCAAATGACTGTCTCAGGGGCCCATTCCTCATTCTCAAGACACATGTGTGCAGTATGTACACCGTGCATTGAGCAATAGGGACTGAATACACCACAGGTAAGGTTAGAAGTCATTCTGAGGTGCCACATGTGAGGGATACAGCTAGGCATCCGAAATGTAGGGTTTGAGACCCTTCAGGAGTACTGCATCCTTTGAGACAGACCCGTGCATGTTAAACAAATGATCATTTCTTTCGGCATTAGGGACTAAATATACTAAACATATGATGCTAAAATGTTATTTCCACATATATTAATGTAATAAATGATTGCTTATGCTTTATAAACAAATCTAATTAAAATAAAAGCTTAAGTTTTGTATTTATCTTGTACCATAGAACATGATTTTCTTTGTATTTCAAGCCCACAAAGTGTCCAAATGACGCACTACATGATATAAGGAAGATTATCACATGCATATCGGTATTATCTTTCTTATGAAAATGCATTCCTTTCATTACCTTTTACTTTTTAAAATGAACTCAAATTGAGTATAATGTAATAATTTAAGTAGAATAGATTCTAATAATATAATGATCCAGTGTTTTGCACTACTTCACTGCTTCACTGCTCTATGCCATCTGGAAATAAATCCTCAGACTGCTTACTGCCCTGGGCATGTACCAATAAATTAAAGGAGCACATCTGTTTATCACTGCATTGAAGCAGGAGACACACAGTCTCTGCAAACACATCCTAGATACAGTGTTCCAGCACCTTTGACCTCATCCAGAACGTATCATTTCTTGAAAGGGATTGCTGTCCGAATGCACATCTGAATCCCAAACAGAATCTCTAGTAAAATACGATCATTTGTGAAACAGGCAAATGACTGTCTCAGGGGCCCATTCCTCATTGTCAGACACATGTATGGAATGCTTTCACCGTGCATTGAGCAATAGGGATTAAAAACACCGCAGGTAAGGTTAGATGTCATGTTCTATGATCATTTCTTTCAGCATTAGGGACTAAATATACTAAACGTATGATGCTAAAATGTTATTTTCACATATATTAATGTAATAAATGATTGCTTATGCTTTATAAACAAATCTAATTAAAATAAAAGCTTAAGTTTTGTATTTATCTTGTACCATAGTACATGATTTGCTTTGTATTTCAAGCCCACAAAGTGTCCAAATGTTCTATGATCATTTCTTTCAGCATTAGGGACTAAATATACCAAACGTATGATGCTAAAATCCTGAAAAAAGGATGTGCTCCATCTCGTCAGTAGATTGGATTCCAAAACTGATTTGGGTCAATATACATTACCTTTGAAATTAAAGTACAGTCTACTGTAGGGAACCATCAACTTAGAAAGCATTGGCCTTCCCTGGGGGTCAGGTAGGTGCAAAAGATAAACCTTTATCCTATCTTTATCTTAAGATAAGTGGCCAAGCAGTATTTTTCCAAGTTTCACCAAGCACATCATGTTGCCATAGTAGACAAAGTTCTATAAAATGTTAAATAACTTTTAAAAAAAGCATCTTGGTCTTACAGTACTGTACAAGGTGAATTAAACTGTCCCTGGTAATAAAAAGTAATTAGAAGCATCTCAGAAACTTTATCTCTAGAAACATTAGCTGTTTTATATCATGTAATTTAGTGTGATGTTGTCAGAATTCAAGGACATTATCACACACAGAAATTGGTTCAGTTAAATCTAAAAAACACAGCTAAACATGGGTTTAAATGTAACAGAAGTCTTACCTCTTGTCAAAAGATTTAATTCAAGAAGCGATGTAATAAATGATTGCTTATGCTTTATAAAGAAGCTTAAGTTTTGTATTTATCTTGTACCATAGAACATGATTTTCTTTGTATTTGAAGCCCACAAAGTGTCCAAATGATGCACTACATGATATAAGGAAGATTATCACATGCATATCGGTATTATCTTTCTTATGAAAATGCATTCCTTTCATTACCTTTTACTTTTTAAAATGAACTCAAATTGTGTATAATGTAATAATTTAAGTAGAATAGATTCAGGTAGGAAATATAGAGTCATGATGTTTATGGCTGACATCATTTCACATGGGTGAATTTTAAGCTAAGAAATAAAAACATTTACAATGAAGATACCATTGCTTAATTTTAAATGCCTTTAAAAAATAAATACCTCCTGAGAATAATTTGCCACTCCCAGATCCTTGGTAAGGTACTGTTTGAATCCAATCAGGAGAGGAGCATCCAGGGAGTGCTTTCTATAGAGTCCAGCTTGGGCCACTCTCTTCCGGCCTGCTGATACTTTTTAACTACTCAGGGCCTGTAAGGATATAAAACACCGGTTTAAACATTTTATACCTATAAGACAAATTAGAATTTTAGTAAAAAATAGATACATCTGAAAAATAAAAAAGTCTTACTGCTGATAGAGTTCTTCAGAGCTCACATCTTCCCCTTCCTTATCCGCTTCTGTTTCAGTTTCTAGAGCAGCCTCTGGCATCTCTTCCTCCTGGACAGCGGCCTCTTGCTCAGGGCCGCTGGAATGCAGGTAGATTCTTTTCAACATGCTTTTACATAATATGTTGTAACAATGATTTCAAAAAGAAACTACAGAAGCCTTACAGATTAAAAATATCTCACCTTGCCAATGTGTCTTCAGGCTTCTCATGTACAAAAAGGCCCAAGGACTCTAGCAGTCTTACAACCACTATCCTGTTTGCCTCACCAGACACGATCTCTATTCTGTGGTAATCCACGATGACCCCGTTCTTCAGGTGATTCATCATGTCCTCCCTCGCCTGTTGAGAGGCCATCCTGATCTTTTCTGCCGTGGCGTGCTTCATACACGCCCTCTTCAAGTGAGCAGGAAGCTGATCAAGAGTATTCAGGTACATCTTGCACACCAGGGGAATCCGCGCGGGTTTCCTTTGAAAATAAATAATACCATCTGTGTATAGAAACAAGCTAAGACTGATTTCTTAAATTATCCTTAATTTTCTCTCTCATAGTTTGAGCATAATGATTTTATTGCATTTATATAAGAATTGCTCATTGCTCCTAAATAAATAATGGTTTCATAAAAAAGTGAACACTTACTTGGTCTCAGTCACAGACTTTCCAATAGAAGCCATTGTGGAGTTCAGCAACTGCAGGTCCTAGAAGTGGGGAAGGAATTTTAAAAGAGAAACTGAATTACAATACAGAAGGAATGGCTGAGGGTTCACTGAAATATATAAATATACAAATTCCAAAGACTGAGTCCATATAGAAACAACTACCTTTCATTTTCAGTATAAGAAAAAAAAACATTATCTTCCAAAGCATCATAATATTGTCCCTTCTTCCAGACTCTACTTCTCTCTTGTAGTAGTATAGCAGACCTTTCCAGGTGAGCAGATCACAGAGTCCGAAATGAGCTTCCTCCATCAAGCAAAGTACCTGAACATGACTCTGTCTTCATAAAAGCGCCCCTGTAATAAAGAAATTAAATCCGAAATCAAGAGGGCAGTTGCCTACTGAAATACAAGAAGTCATCAATTTTAACCTAGCAACACATTAAAGGCTGCATCTATACAAGTACGATTCTAGAAATGCTCACCAGATTACGTTTTAAGAAGGAACTGCGCCTCAGGTTCCGCCGAGATCTTAACTCGGATGGCAGGATTCAGAGTCCGGAGTGCGGACTGATGGCGCACGGAGGGTCCATATACTGTGGATCCCTCAGTGATCTTCCGCGTATTCAAACCGCCAGCGTGTGACTCCCCTGTCCCCGTGACCTCATTGCTCTGCTCTCTCCTCTGTGCAGCTGAGCCCGACTCACGGTAAAATGGAAAAAAATATGCCCTCGACGCGAGATTTATTCTGGAGCGAGCCAGTGTTGCGCATAGCTGCCTTCAAAGCAGTTAACCCAGGTCCGATTCCCGGCCAACGCAGTTGCGAATGTTTTCAAATGCTGTCATGAGCCTTGGATTGTGACTAGCAAAGCGAAGCCTTTTGAAAGAGCTAAAGCACTGCAAAACGTAATTGAAGGAGAATCTTACAGGGGATTCTGAGCAGTGTCTGCATACATGCAGTCAGATAAAGGTGCTGAAAGCTTGAGCTACTCTCAATGTCATGCTGCCCTTCCCCGGAGTAAATCTGTTACATTGAAAGAATGCTTCTGGCAGGTTCAAAAAGGGACCCTTGTTAATTGGAGAAATCAATGATTTCGAATGAATTCTGTATGCGTTAAAAGACAGCTATACACAGAAAACATGCAGGACACTGCTCATGATGTTTCCCGAGCCGAAACACAGTGCGTTTTTCCAAGCCATTTGACAAAGCCCACCCACTGAAAACTGCAGCAGATCGTGTAAAGACGTTCAACTTTGTAACTACTGCACGCACAGGAAGCAGAATAAATTCCTCTTTTCAAACTGTCAAAGGTTTGCTTTGCGAACGCTGCAGGACATCGCACAATCTCTTTTGAATGGGGACAAACGATTTCTTATGGGGCGCAGTAAGTACAGACGTTTAAAATGCTCCACTCATGCCGACGATGCAGCATGAAGAAGCGCAACCTAACTTTTGACAGACAAAAGCCAGGCGCCGCTACGAGCAATATGAAATCATACTGACAAGCACACGGCGTTTCGCGCTGACACAAAAGTAATCTCGACAGACGCTGTTCTCTGCATAAAGCTGAAAGAGCTAAAGAGCGTTTCTGTTGACACGTAACAAGTTCGTTTCTTTCTACCATGATATCACCGTGACCAAATCTGTCTTTAAACACCTTGCTCAGTCTCTGACGAGACTGTCAAAAATTGCTTTCGCCGATTGTATTGCAAACCGGCGGAAGCGGGGTATTGGGAAAAGTTTTCAACTAGCAATAATCACGCCTCGGCTAAACCTCACAGGCTACGATACTGCCACTGCGCAAAGCTGACGGTTGCCAGGCAACCGCGGGGATCCTATGGAAATCGTTATCGATCGTGTCATGGCATGTCGTTGCTATAACGCTTCATATTTGTCGTCTTCTTCTTCTTCTAGCTTGAGGTTTTGAAGAATTTCATGACAGACAAGGGCTCCGTTGGGAACAAAGGGCGTTGTGAGAAAACCGTTGCTTATTTTCAGCAGCAGAAATACAACCCTTTAAATACAAGATGACAGAACAATGACGAAGGGCATGCCGGGAGGAACTCATGCACTACAGAGGAAAGGGGGCGGGCACTTACAGTTCACATTCAAGCCACAAGTACTCCTCTTGGATGTTGCACAAACAAATCCTAACGTCTTGAAAGCATTGCAGCATGTTTGTGTCCCACTTCCCGTGGCTGCGGGACGACTGACACGAACGGACAAACACAATCTGTGGCGTTTAGCGTGACATGGTCTTGCAGGCATCGTGCTGTCTCACTGCAATATTATACCGCTGGAGGAAACAGTCCATCTGGCCATGAAACTCATTTGAACGTCTAGCTACAGCAACTAACAATATCATGATTTATTCAGGATGTGTGGAATCAGCACGTCCCGGAGACAGCTTCCGAAATCGTGAGCATTCTCTGGTGGTAGGGGCGTTCAAGATGGCGCTCAGGTGGGAGGTAAAGTTTAGTGGTTGGGGAGTTTTTTTGAGTTTTTCATGACCTGAATGTTAATTTTTGCTTTTTTTGACTACAGAAAAATAAGGACTTAACACTAGTTGTTTAAACTTCAGTTATAATTGAAAGAAAAAAAACGATTTTTTTTTAGGTTTAAAAAGTCCGATATGAGTAACACTGGGAAAAGAAAAGAGAGTGCTGGGTCTTCGAAGGAGAACTCTAAGATACCTCAATCGTATATGTATAGCACTACAAAAAAATCGATGGCAACTAAAGGGAAAAGTGAAGCAGCTGCAGGGGCAGCAAGAGGGCGGAGGCGCCGCGCGCCCGGCCGAAGTGTTGGACCGGTGCGCTTTACGTGCTGAAATAAACACGCGACAGCCCCGAAATGTTTCCAGAGTGCTGTGCACTGAAGACTTGCCTGGTGCTCCTCCGTGCAGATTCTTTGTCCTCCTCCAGTGCGGGACGAGCCAACACAAGGGAGCGCATTCGCCAACATCCAGGCACGCAATGCGATTTGGAAAGCAGCTCCTTTCCAAAGAGTTGCACACGAACGATCCTTCAGTCCCGCTCGGGGGGCACGGAACCCCCGCCACACACAGCTTCAAGTAGCGAGTCAGGCGCCGGGGCTTTCGCTTACGGCCACACCACCCTGAACATGCCCGATCTCGTCTGATCTCGGAAGCTAAGCAGCGTCGGGCCTGGTTAGTACTTGGATGGGAGACTGCCTGGGAATACCAGGTGCTGTAAGCTTTTGCTCTCCCGGCCAGCAGGGGTCGCCGTTGGTGCCGTAGGCTTTGGGAGGAAAACCTGCAGGATGGAAAGGTGATCTATAGCCTCATCTCTAGAGATGTTTTGTTGCTGTGGCATGTGTGTGACCCATATTCCAAAAAAAAAACCCGTCTGTAAAACGAATATCGAAGCTGCCTCTAAATCTGCAAATGAAGATGAGTCGATAAACCACTCGTTTTTCGTATAACTAGACATATATTCATTTGTTACCGATTTCATTCATTGAGCACGGATACAATAGAGGTACAGCCATTCACTGTTTGACATGTCTGCACTGGTACAGAACCGATCAATCAGAAAACGGGTGAAACTGTCTTTAGACTCAGCATACAGTACCGAGGCCCCCCATGACCAAATAAAGGCTAACCTCGATAATCAGCCTAAAGAACGCAGACTACAGCAAAACGACTGACTTTGAAAAGGGAATGAACGTCCGGAAGGAGTAGTGGAACTAGCTTGAGATGCTTCTCCGGACCCCTAACTAAAAGCTAGCGAGAACCAGCAGCGGCGTCCACTCCTGTCGAACCGGGATCCTTCCGCAGCCACGCAGCTCGTGGTGTCCTAACCCTCCCGTATCTGATTTTGGACCAAGCACATCAGGGGAGAGCGCGAACGCAGTCCCCCACTATCAGAAATTATGCAGTCGAGATTCCCACATTTGGGGAATTCGCAGGGGTCAGCACAGCCGGAGTGCAATGGCCGAGCCTCGCCCTGGGTGAACCTCCTTCTTGATCAAGGTATCTCCCCTGCCAGGTAAGTATGAGTTAAACAGGCCCCTGCAAGCGGCCCGCACCCACAGCACAAATCGCGCAGCCTAGGCCACCTCCTCGCCCCGCACGCCACTGCCTCCTGCTGGGCCCACTCTTTCACACACTCACACGCCACACTAACACTCAAAAGTGTGGGCAAAACGAGAAAACGAGCGCGCCGTTTCCTACACATCTGCAGTCGCCGTTGCGCATTCGCAGCATGTCCCGGGATGCAATTCGGCCTCATTTGCATAACTCCAGACCGGCAGATGGCCACGCAAGCTCGCGACGTGCACCTGCCACACACCAAACAAACCTTTTCAGCAATTTCCAAAAAACGGGCCTGCTCGCCTGCCCACAAGGCTCCGTCTCTTACCTGCTCTCCAGAGCCTGCTGCCTTCTGTGCTTTTCTCTCGGCACCGCTGCAGTGCACACAACTCCTGCAGCGGGAGGGGGGGAGAAAGTTCCCGCGCTCCGCCGCAGGGAAGGCTCGCTCCGTGCGCACACGTCCTTTCGATGCCAGTCCAACAAGTGCTCCGCATTAGCTGCGTCGGGGCTCCGGCGTGTCGCACCTCACCTCACCTCGCCCTACCCCCTCCTTGAATGTCTGCCGCTGGGCATGCCCCGCTCTCCTCCGCCTTATCTTATCGCGTGTGAGCACCAACAATGGCCACAATGCCGGGGAATGGCACCTGTAAAGTGTTAATTGGGGCACAGGAACAGCCCGTCTCGTCTCGGGGGGGCCGGCTTCAGAGACAATACAGCAAACACAGCGGGGCGGGGGAAGAAGACGACACCACACATGCGGGTACATTCAGCTCCGGCGGGAACGAGACATTTGTCGGTCTTTTCAAGTGCCGAGAGCCGAGCAATCCTTCACTTGTATCGTTTCTCCCCGGTGACTAGATCTGGCCCTGCGACTCTCGACTGGGCTCACCCCCGGGGCAGCCCAGCAGGTGTGAGCCTGGCCGGCACCCGGATAGGAGATTCCACCCCGGAAAAGCTCCGGTTGCTGCTGCTCCTGCAAGAGGTGTGACTGGGACCAGTAGGGAGCGCTCACCCTGCGGGCTGTGTGGCTCTCTTACGCCCCAGCCTCCTGATGGCGACACTCTGCTGCACAAACAGGCGCCGTCCTTCGGGGGAGGCGTCAAACCGAGGTCCCGACCCTCCTTGGCCATTAGGAAACCCCAGGGCGTCTCTCAAAAAGAGACGCCGGGGGTGTCCCTCTGGTGTTAGTGCTCCCCTTTACACATCAGTCGGGGTCTCCTCCTAATCCCCGTCTCACCTGTAACAATCAATGACGAGGCCCCCCTGTCCGTGAGATTTAGTACTCGCGCAAGAGACCGGGGGCAGAGCGCGAACGCGGTCCCCCGCCCCCCACAAAGTGCGCGCTCCGGGTTCCCTCTCGGGGCCCTGCAACACAGCGGAAGGGCAGCGAGAAGGAGCCTCTTGCTCTGACGCCGCAAGGCCACAAGAGGGCGGAGGCGCCGCGCGCCCGGCCGACGTGTTGGACCGGTGCGCTTTATGTGCTGAAATAAACACGCGAAAGCCCCGAAATGTTTCCAGAGTGCTGTGCACTGGAGGTTTTTGTCTGGTGAAGACTTGCCTGGTGCTCCTCCGTGCAGATTGTTTGTCCTCCTCCAGTGCGGGACGAGCCAACACAAGGGAGCGCATTCGCCAACATCCAGGCACGCAATGCGATTTGGAAAGCAGCTCCTTTCCAAAGAGTTGCACACGAACGATCCTTCAGTCCCGCTCGGGGGGGCACGGAACCCCCGCCACACACAGCTTCAAGTAGCGAGTCAGGCGCCAAGGCTTTCGTTTACGGCCACACCACCCTGAACACGCCCGATCTCGTCTGATCTCGGAAGCTAAGCAGCGTCGGGCCTGGTTAGTACTTGGATGGGAGACTGCCTGGGAATACCAGGTGCTGTAAGCTTTTGCTCTCCCGGCCAGCAGGGGTCGCCGTTGGTGCCGTAGGCTTTGGGAGGAAAACCTGCAGGATGGAAAGGTGATCTATAGCCTCATCTCTAGAGATGTTTTGTTGCTGTGGCATGCGTGTGACCCATATTCCAAAAAAAAAACCCGTCTGTAAAACGAATATCGAAGCTGCCTCTAAATCTGCAAATGAAGATGAGTCGATAAACCACTCGTTTTTCGTATAACTAGACATATATTCATTTGTTACCGATTTCATTCATTGAGCACGGATACAATAGAGGTACAGCCATTCACTGTTTGACATGTCTGCACTGGTACAGAACCGAGCAATCAGAAAACGGGTGAAACTGTCTTTAGACTCAGCATACAGTACCGAGGCCCCCCATGACCAAATAAAGGCTAACCTCGATAATCAGCCTAAAGAACGCAGACTACAGCAAAACGACTGACTTTGAAAAGGGAATGAACGTCCGGAAGGAGTAGTGGAACTAGCTTGAGATGCTTCTCCGGACCCCTAACTAAAAGCAGCAGCGGCGTCCACTCCTGTTGAACCGGGATCCTTCCGCAGCCACGCAGCTCGTGGTGTCCTAACCCTCCCGTATCTGATTTTGGACCAAGCACATCAGGGGAGAGCGCGAACGCAGTCCCCCACTACCAGAAATTATGCAGTCGAGATTCCCACATTTGGGGAATTCGCAGGGGTCAGCACAGCCGGAGTGCAATGGCCGAGCCTCGCCCTGGGTGAACCGATTTCGATTTTTAAGAACTTTATTTTCTTTTCACAAAAAAATACAGGACATCACAAATCAGAAAGCTTTACATTCATATACATACTTAAAACAGTATATATGATCACATCTCATTACATTTTGACATGGTAACAGTTACATAGCAACAATTTTCTTTTTTTCTGGTGCAAATCACATTCTTTACTTAAACTTGATAATGTTTTTCACAGTTTCTTGAGATATTGACCTATGCTCTCTATTTCCCACAGATTTTCTGCTTCCTCCCTCCCTTCTCTCCACAGATCTCTGAGGTAATAGTTCTCTCGGGTGATGAACAGGGCCAGGCTACCTGCTGCCTTGACTGGGATCTCGATGCCTTTGAACAGCCCCATGTTCCTCACTCTCCACAGGGCAACTTTCCCACTGTTCACCACGGCCCAGATCCTGTCAAACACGTCAGGAGGAAGTTTGACAGGAGAGATGCCGTATATGACGAAAGCAGCGGTCAGGGTAAATTGGGGCGAGAGAGCCAGCAACCAATCTTCAAACTGTGCCCAGAAGGCCTTAGCAAAAAAGCAGGACCACAGGAGATGGGATACAGTCTCCTCCTCGCCGCAGCCCACCCTAATGCAGCGAGGGCTGGGGGTGAGGCCCCTACGGTACAAGAAAGTTCGTACCGGTAAGCACTGGTGGACGACACTCCAGGCTAAATCTCTGTGAATGTTGCACAGAAACTTAGAGGATGTGTGTTTCCACACCTTCCTTGTTTGGGCTGATGTTAAAATGCCCACATGGGTCTGCCTATTGTTCTGGGGTGCAACGAAATCTTCCAGTTTTTGGACGCTGACATCTCGGAGGGGAATATGGCCAATTGGGTGAGATCTTAGAAAACTTTTAACTGTCCCATAAATTGCAGGGCATGTGTCAGAGAGTGGGACGTCCAGCTTGGGTCTGACACCCCACACTCTGAACACCTCCCTACCTACCCAGAGCCTGGAAAAATAAGTCCAGGTACGCGCTGCAGGTGCTGTTGCAAAGCCTCTCAGCACAGAGGCCAGGAAAATGCACAGCAGCTTCGTAGCAATATCTGGGACAGACTTCCCCCCTGAGGGTAGCGGCCTGTACATTATTTCCCTTCTGAGTCTTTCCTGCTTCCCACCCCATAGAAATTGAAACATCAATCTCCTCAGCACCGCCGCAACACGGTGTGGGATTGGGAAGGTAGAAGCCAGAAAATTCAAGACAGGCAAGAGCTCGGCTTTGATGACCAGCACCTTCCCTGTCATGGTGAGGTCTCGGTCCTTCCATTGCATCAGTTTTTTGTTTAAGATTGGCAATTTGTTCTGCCAATTTACTGTTCCCATCTCTTCTCCAAAATACACCCCCAGGACCTTAATTCTCTTCTCTTGCAGCCTGAGATCATGTCCTTCTTTTGGCTCCCTCCAGTTCTGATAAAAAATCTCACTCTTAGATTTGTTAATTTTTGCGGAGGAAGCCAAAGAGAAACGATCACAGCACTGCAGAGCTCTGCTAATTGAGGCATTGTCAGAGAGGAGCAGGGTGACGTCATCCATGTATAGAGATGTCTTTACCTCTCCTCCCCCACTTCCAGGCACTGGTATCCCATTAATGGCCTGATCCTGGCGCAAGGCACAGGCTAAGGGCTCCATAGCCAAAACGCATAACAAGGGGGATAATGGGCAGCCCTGCCTCACCCCTGAACAGACTTCAAAGGGGCGTGATCTATTGCCATTAACCATGACTCTGCTGTTGCTACCTGTGTACAGCAGGTTAATCCACTTTCTCATGATGGGGCCAAACTTCATGTGCTCAAGTCCCGATGTTAAGTACTGCCGGTTTAGGCGGTCAAAGGCCTTTTCTAGGTCTACACCTAAAATGCAAAGAGGGAGGGAGCGATCCTCAGAGTACAGACAGACATCCCTCAACAAGGCCAGGTTGTCGCTCATCAGGCGTCCTGCTATCCCACAAGTCTGTTCTTTCCCTACCAGTGAGGCCACTACATTTTGTAGGTGCAGGAAAAGGGCTTTGGACAGGATCTTAGTGTCCACGCCTAACAGGCTGAGGGGTCTCCAGTTCTTTATGTCATTTTTTGCTCCTTTCTTAAACAAGAGAGAGATAGTGCCTTCTCTTAAGGAGTCAGGCAGCAATTCTGTCTTATATCTTTCCTCGAATAGGACCAGTAGCGGATCCTGAAGCAGATCCCAAAAGGTGCAATAAAATTCTTTAGGGAGCCCGTCAGCACCTGGAGTTTTCCCCTTCTGTAAGCTCTCCATAGCCTGTCTCAGCTCTTCTACTGTCAAATCCCTCTCAAGTACTTCCCTATCTTCTTCACTCAAAACGTTTTCTAGCTTTGAGGTAAAAAAATGAATTTCTTCATCCTTTACCTCTGTAGAGCTGTACAGTCTTGAGTAGAAGGCCTTGGTGCAGGAGAGGATAGCACTCGGCTCTGTTCTCTCTCGTCCCTCCTCATCAACTACACTTTCCATGACAGACTTGGAGCCTACCACTTTCCTGAAAAAGAAGCGAGTACACTTCTCATTTTCTTCCAAGAACTGCACTCTGCCTCTTAACAGCACTCCTCGACTACTTTCTTCGGCTATGCTCCGGATGTCCTTTTTTAAAAGGGTGATATCCTCGAGCACATCGAAGCCACTGTGCAGCATCGTGTAGAGACGCTGCAGCTGCCTCTGTTTCCTGGCTAGCACTCCTCTCCGTCTGGCAGCAGCCTTCCTTCCCTCAGCCATGAAAAAGGTCTTTGTCCTCATCTTCACCTCCTCCCACCACTCTCCTACTGACCCGTACAGACACTGCAAGGACAGCCACTGTGATAGTTTCTCCTTGTAGCGGGATACTACCCCCTCGTTCTCTAGCAGCTTTGTGTTGAGTTTCCAGAGGCCTGGGCCAAAGACAGTCCCGCCCTGGAGTTCCACTCTACACCCTAAAGCCTGATGATCTGAGAAGAAGACAGGCTGAAGAGTGACCCCAACAACTTTCACTCTCTCTGAGACAAAGCAATAGTCAATTCTGGAGCTGCTATTCCTCCCTGACCATGCATATCCTGCTGTTGTGGGATATATACATCTATATGTGTCTGAGAGTTTAAAGTCTTGAACTAAGTTTTGCAGGGCCAGTGAGCTGGAATCCAATTTTATCGGAGAGCTAGACTGCCTGTCTGTGTGCTCTAAGATACAATTAAAATCCCCTCCCACTATCACGTCTGTGCTACTTAACAATAGGGGAGAGAGTGCCTTGAGTAGCTCCACCCTTCCTCCCACGTCAGTAGGACAATACACATTGATTAGCCGCAGGTTAACGGTCCCCCATTCCACATCCACACACAGCAACCTGCCATCTATGACCCTCTGAATACTTTTCAATTTGAAAGCCCATCCTTTGAAAAGAATGGCCACGCCAGAGGCTCTGTTGTTATTGTCCCCTGACCAAACAGAAGGCCCTTTATCCCACCTATCTTCAAAGCTTTTATACCTCTCTTGATAGGCTAAAGCACACTCCTGCAACATCAACACATCTCCCTCTCTCTGCTGGAGGTAATCAAAGACACACTGACATTTAACTCCGTCATTGATACCTCTGGTGTTAAGAGAAATTATGTTTAGAGCCATATTACATAAGAAAGTGGAACCAGTCTTTACAAAACACATTTCTCTTCGGTCTCACCTGTTACCTTCTTCTTTTTCTTTTTCTTCTTACCAATTTCCTGCCAGCCATCCTCTGAATGAGCCTTCATCAGGGTGGCAGCAGTAAAAGCATTCACGGAGTCCATTTCAAGGAAGGGGGTAGAGGGAGGGGTGGAGGGGTTCCAGCTGTCCCCATCGCCATTCTCTCCTTCCTCCTCGCTCGGGGAGAAAACAGAGTCATTTTTCCTTTTCCTCAAGTCCAGCTCCTGGGAGCACTGAGGGGAAAGGGGTGCAGCCGATGCACCAGTCTCCTCTTCCCCCTCACCCACCAGCTGTTGCAGATCCTCCGTGATGGACTGGATGGAGGAGAGGAGGGCATCTGTAGCACTTGCAGAGTCTGAGAAAAGCAGCTCCGCTGAATCCTGGGTATCGTCGCTGGACCCGCTCCACCGGGGGGCCCCACACTGGCCCTCGTTCTGAGGAGCAGGAGTGGGGGAGGGGTCCTCGCTGTTCTCGGGGGTTTTCAAACCCTCGTGCTTGTCTGGTGCAGTCTGCGGTTGTGGGAGCGTAGTGGATTTCTCTTCCACCGGCCCCGGAGCCACAGCAGGACTGATCCTGGCTGGAGGCTGAGACTCTTTGTCCAACAAGGGTTCTTTGTTTGACTTGTTGTTTGCTTTGGCTTTTCGGGCCGGTTTGGCTGAAACAAGCACTGCCTCATCCTTTCTCATTTTGAGTTTATTGGCGTAGGCGTGAGGGCAGTTCTTAAAAATGTGTCCTTCCGAGCCACATAAATTGCACTTTGGCAGCATTGAACAGTCAGAGGCTAAATGTCCCTGTTTGCCACAGGTCTTGCAGCATTTCACAGTGCAGGAAGATGCCAGGTGTCCCACAGCACCACAGCGCCGACACACCTTTGGTTGTCCCACATAAAAAACATAGCCATTGCAGGCGCCCAGCCGGATTGTAGAGGGCAGGTGCCTTAAGCCTCCATTTACATTGTCCGGTAGTAAGCGAACCTCGAATTTCCTTGCTCCTGTTTTTATACCGTCAACATCTCTAACCTCAGTTCCATGGTGGACGGTGCAGTACTGGTTAAGCCAGGTGTGAATGTCCTCCGTCTTTGCCAGTTCCGAGAACATAACAACATGCACCGTTTTCCTCTCTCTCTGTGTCAGAGGCTGCAAGTTGATCTTCTCAAGTGCAGGAACTTTCCCTCTTTTTGCCTCAAACACATCCACGCATTGTTCAAACAGAGGATAGGTACCAAATACAACCTCAAATGCTTTCTGACCTGGGAGAGCAAAGATGAAATCCAAGTGCCGAGGTTCAAAGCCAAGTTCCTTCTGTAACACTTTTCTGCTGAACTGCATACGATCCATGAAGAGGTCATCCAAAAGCTCAAAACGTACAGCATTCTTGCGGGATCCAAAGGTTGCCATCTCAAACTGCAAAACAAACACTGCTTCCACAAAACAAGAAAACAATCCAACTACTCCAACTACAGGCTGATCAAGGTATCTCCCCTGCCAGGTAAGCCGAGAGCCGCAGGCGATGAGCCCGGAGCTGAACGGGCCCCACTGGCTCGTTTGTAAGGCCAGGTGCATTGCCAACCACGACCGGCAGGGCAGAGGCCTTGAAGGCAGCCTGGGCTCCTGCAGCTGTCCAGCCACGCACTCTGGTTTCTCTTCATCTCGTACAAATCTTTTGCCTTTTACTAAAGATTTCCATGAAGAGGAGCATGAATGAGTTCCATACAATTTTTGTGCTTTCCTGCCTTCGGGTGGGGCGCAGCTGGGCTGGTCAAAGAGAGAAAACAAAACCGCTCACAATCACTCTTATTACTGCGACTGTGGCCGTCTGCTCTGCGAGTCCTCGGTCTCCGCCTGTCTGATTGGTGCTCTTTTCTTTGGGGGGCGGGAAGTGTCCGGCCGCAAATATGAAGCGTTACAGCAACGACATGCCATGAGACGATTGATAACGATTTCCATAGGATCCACGCGGTTGCCTGGCAACCGTCAGCTTTGCGCAGTGGCAGTATCGTAGCCTGTGAGGTTTAGCCGATGCGCGATTATTGCTAGTTGAAAACTTTTCCCAATACCCCGCTTCCGCCGGTTTGCAATACAATCGGCGAAAGCAATTCTTGACAGTCTCGTCAGAGACTGAGCAAGGTGTTTAAAGACAGATTTTGTCATGGTAACATCATGGTAGAAAGAAACAAGCTTGTTACGTCTCAACAGAAACACTCTTTAGCTCTTTCAGCGTTATGCAGAGAACAGCGTCTGTCGAGATCACTTTTGAGTCAGCGCGAAACGCCGTGTGCTGTCAGTTTGATTTCATATTGCTCGTAGCGGCGCCCGGCTTTTGTCTGTCAAACGTTAGGTTGCCCTTCTTCATGCTGCATCGTCGGCATGAGTGGAGCTTTTTAAACGTCTGTACTTACTGCGCCTCATAAGAAATCGTTTGTCCCCGTTCAAAACAGATTGTGCGATGTCCTGCAGCGTTCGCAAAGCAAACCTTTGACAGTTTGAAAGAGGAATTTATTCTGCTTCCTGTGCGTGCAGTAGTTACAAAGTTGAACGTCTTTACACGATCTGCCGCAGATCTTACAAACGAGCCAGTGGGGCCCGTTCAGCTCGGGGCTCATCGCCTGCGGCTCACGGCTTGCGAGCGTGCCCAATCCGTGCGATAACTCGGAAAACACCCGGCCACACTGTGCCGGAAACGACGCACTCTGGGAAGCCGCTATGCAAAGCGAGGTCCCAAGATCCCCTGCGGCCGGACACTTCCCACCCCCCAAAGAAAAGAGCGCCAATCAGACGGCCGGAGACCGAGGACTCGCGGAGCAGACTGCCACAATCGCCATAACAAGACCGATTGCGAGCGTTTTTGTTTTCTCTCTTTGACCAGCCAGGCTGCGCCCCACCCGAAGGCAGGGAAGCACAAAAATTGCATGGAACTCATTCATGCTCCTCTCCACGGAAATCTTTAGTAAAAGGCAAAAGATTTGTACGAGATGAAGAGAAACCAGAATGCATGGCTGCACAGCTGCAGGAGCCCAGGCCGCCTTCAAGGCCTCTGCCCTGCCGGTCGTGGTTGGCAATACACCTGGCCTTACAAACGAGCCAGTGGGGCCCGTTCAGCTCCGGGCTCATCGCCTGCGGCTCACGGTTTGCGAGCGTGCCCAATCCGTGCGATAACTCGGAAAACACCCGGCCACACTGTGTCGGAAACAACGCACTGTAAGGCACCTTGAAGCGTGCACCCCCAACATTCTTCTTTGCACATCTGTGAAAGGTAAACTCTTGAGCAAACTCTGAACCAGCTCTAAGGAAACTAATCCGATTAGACGTTACTTTGACTCATCCTTTAAGGGACCCTTGATAATTGGAGAAATCAATGATTTCGAATGAATTCTGTATGCGTCAAAAGACAGCTATACACAGAAAACATGCAGGACACTGCTCATGATGTTTCCCGAGCCGAAACACAGTGCGTTTTTCCAAGCCATCTGACAAAGCCCGCCCACTGAAAACTGCAGCAGATCGTGTAAAGACGTTCAACTTTGTAACTACTGCACGCACAGGAAGCAGAATAAATTCCTCTTTTCAAACTGTCAAAGGTTTGCTTTGCGAACGCTGCAGGACATCGCAAAATCTCTTTTGAACGGGGACAAACGATTTCTTATGGGGCGCAGTAAGTACAGACGTTTAAAAAGCTCCACTCATGTCGACGATGCAGCATGAAGAAGCGCAACCTAACGTTTGACAGACAAAAGCCGGGCGCCGCTACGAGCAATATGAAATCAAACTGACAGCACACGGCGTTTCGCGCTGACTCAAAAGTGATCTCGACAGACGCTGTTCTCTGCATAACACTGAAAGAGCTAAAGAGCGTTTCTGTTGAGACGTAACCCAGTGGGCAAAAGACGTATAATATACGTCTATTAAACGCATACCTTAGACGTCTAAATGTGGTCTGCAATTCGTCTAGAATGAAATTCTAATATACGTCTATTGTTATACGTCAATTATACGTCTATGATTAGATGTTCATTATACGTAAATGGTTGGAGTTCTATTATACGGATAAATTTAGAGGACTATTATACATATATGGTTGGAGTTCCGGATAACTTTAGAGGACTAGTCTACGTATATGGTTGGAGGTCTATTATACGGATAACTTTAGAGGTCTATTATACGTATATGGGTAGAGGTCTATTATATGGATAACTTTAGAGGTCTATTATATGTATATGGTTAGAGGTCTATTATACGGATAACTTTAGAGGTCTATTATACGTATATGGGTAGAGGTCTATTATACATCAAAGTTAGGTTTTACAGGTGTAGAAACTAGTAAATCAACCCAATGATTTGGTTTAGAAATTTATTCTGAAAATACACCTTCACACCTGAAAAATATGTATTTCAAATTATACATTGTATACAATCAATCAACAATCAACATATGGGCAATAATCATAAAAAACACAACTAGTCTTAAACTTCAGCTACAAATTCTGGTAATATGGCAATATACAGTATAGTAACGGCAAACACAAACTAATTACATTAACACACTAACTCAAAACCACATTTTGATTCAAATATACATTTTAAAATGTACAACTTCTATATTTCCAAGAAAAAAAATATTACAATGGAAGTTAAGACGATTTTTGTCCACTATTTGCAAACCCTGTGTAATTGTCCTAACAGTTAGAACCAAAAACCTAGTATTTTCAGTGTCCAGATCTCCTGGCCCCCTGCCTTGCATATGCATTCTTCAAGTAACACATTGCGTGCTCCTTTATTTCTTTTTCTGCTGATTTAGGGCGGGACTTCAGCACCGCAGCTAGGAGAAAATTATATAATATTACTTCCCAAATTAATGATGATTAATATCTTCTTTAGTATAATCTAAAAAATGAACGGTTTACTAAGCTCAAAGCTGAAATAAATGTATAAAATTTGGCTTGCATCATAGAAGTTGAGCAATAAAGTCTGTCCTAATTAAAGAGTACCCAAAGTTTGAAAGTACAACATAGAATAAGAATAGAGAAACGGCAAAACGATTTAGTGTCATCTTCCCCATTCACACCATTCCCCATTTCGAATGAATTCTGTATGCGTTAAAAGACAGCTATACACAGAAAACATGCAGGACACTGCTCACGATGTTTGCCGAGCCGAAACACAGTGCGTTTTTCCAAGCCATTTGACAACGCCCGCCCACTGAAAACTGCAGCAGATCGTGTAAAGACGTTCAACTTTGTAACTACTGCACGCACAGGAAGCAGAATAAATTCCTCTTTTCAAACTGTCAAAGGTTTGCTTTGCGAACGCTGCAGGACATCGCACAACCTCTTTTGAATGGGGACAAACGATTTCTTATGGGGCGCAGTAAGTACAGACGTTTAAAAAGCTCCACTATTTTTATGTGCCATTTTTTGCTTATTCACTTACTATTTTAATCAAAATAATATTAAGAAAGATCTGTATGTATTCAGATAGTATTATTATTGTTCATACTTACTCGTCAAAAGAGGATTGCTGAGATATTTGCGGATATACTTCTACGTTTGAAAAACGTGTCCAAAATGGTGACCAACGAATACTAGCAATGCATTGTGGTATATAACCGGAAAATATGCTGGGTTCGATATTTTCTCAACGTATGCGTTTATTAATGTTGTCGATATTATGGTTGAAATTTAACATTGATAATACATCGCGGCTATGTGCCCCCTGCTATGAGCTGATGTGCAATTTTAACGCATGCAGTTAGTAAGGATCGGTCACTGTTGTATGGTATTATATACAGTATAATGACATTATGGAATAGGATGGGGACAGGCCTGGCATCACGGGGGGAGGGAGGAATGTCGCCCCTTCAGTTTTGGGCAAAAAGATGTACCTAACTTACCTAGGAGTATACGGCACTCTGCACAGTGTACGAAGTAATTTTCGCAGTAATTAATTTATTATATTTACTATATTTATTATACACGTGTAAATTAATTACTGCGAAAATAATTTACTTCGTACACTGTGCAGAGTGCCATATACTCCTAGTTGCGGCACACACGATACATACAGTAAAAAGCCTCAGGCACTGTGTTAGATGTGTTTTCGACGTTATATATGCGTTTATTAATGTCGTCGATTTTACGGTTGCAATTCGACTTTGATTATACGTCGAGGCGACGTATATATACGTATAGCCGTATTTTCGCCGTGAATATACGTATATTCGACGAATCAGTGCCCACTGGGTAAACTCTTCAGCAAACTCTGAACCAGCTCTAAGGAAACTAATCCGATTAGACGTTACTTTGACTCATCTTTTTACGCTAGGGTTAGGGTTAGCATTCCCACGCTACTTAGACACTTTGTTTACGCTCAGTGCTTGATTTTGGGAACTTCAGGACGAGTGGGAATTTTCTCCTATCTGTCAATTCTGTTTTGTTTTGGAGACTCTTGGCTGCCTATGTTGTACAGTGCAGCGTGAAGGAAACATTTTCCAAAACTGTGTCAGCTCAAAAGTTGTAAGAAAACCTCTCCAGCTGCTTTAACTCTCTTCATTTTTGTCATTTAATGTGACACTCGATGTATAACTGGAGCCTCACATATGCAAATGGTGAGGCTCCAGTTCGACACCCAGTTCAATACCACTTTACAGTAAATGACAAAAGCATGGCAGACTGTGCCGGACCGGCAGATTACTTCCGCTTATTTTTACCATATTAAACAATGGAAATCCAACCACTTGCATTTGTGACACTTGATTTTGGCTGCACCTAAGACACTCTTAAATCTTCAAACACATTTCTCTTCTCCCGCAACACTCTTGTCTGTCGGCGCTATGTGGCAGCGTTGCATGACAACCCATCTCACCACGGAAAGGAACCTAACAGCTTTGGTAAGAGAGGAGAAAAGGACCTGGCCCGTACGCGGCTCAAACCCACAACCTTGGCGTTACTAGCACCACCATCTAACCAACTGAGCTAACCGACCTCACAACAGTGGTCCTCTCTGTGCTGCAAAAAATCAAGCTCAGGGAATTTCTTTTGTCCTTTGAATAGAAAGCCGTGTAATTCAGTGTACGGGCTTTCTCGTGCAGTTTCATAGTTCTTGTAACCCAAATCCTACACTGGCCTGAAGTGCCCCCCCATTTCACAGCATTTTTCAGCTGATTTAAAATGTACCTAAAGGAGAAGCATTATTGAAGACCATCAATTACCAAGAGCTTTTGTCAAAGGTTTTGGTGGTCATTTTTAATGACCACAGAGCACTATGACCTCGGTTTTACATCTCATCCAAAAGACAGCGCCCTTTTTCCAACACAGCTTCTCCGTCACTATATTGGGACATTGGGACCCGTACAGACCTCAGAGTGAGCGCCCATTAACACCACTTCCAGCTGGAAGCTTTGTTTTTCCCTGTAGCTCACCCTCATCCTGGTACTGACCTGGCTCACACCTGCTTAGCTTCAGTGGGTTTTCAGTTGCGAGTTGCAAAAGTTGGGATACAAGTGTAGCGGCAATGCTTGTTAATAAGACAGAATTAAGCGTTGGTATGCTGTCCTAAATGAAGCCCCATCTCACCCCCCATCTCTGTGGTGCAGCCACAGAGAAAGTATTCATGCAGACTGATTTAAGTTGTTTTCTTTTGATAGGGAACAGCTCCCAGACAGGGATGCACTTAGCTAAGCCTGGCTATCATGATCAATGGTCATCCATTGGCGCCTATCTGTCTAGGGAGTGCTGAATGGACATCTGGACTGCATTCTTAAGTGTCAAGAGTAAGTGACTTATATCTCACCTTGACCAACCAATCAGGGACTGGCAGGGCGTGGTAATACCACGTGGGTCTCCAATGCCCGCCAAACTCTCAACCAATCAGCACACATCTGTGTCTTGGTCAAAAAGGGAGCGCAAGCTCAGATCGGGGCTCTCCTTGGCCATTTTCGCGCATCCTCAGAGACAATCACGTGACAACTGCTGTTGTCTGCATAGGGACTTGGACTTTGTTCTAAGCGCGAGGCCAAGCATCCCGTACGTACTCAGAATTCTACTAACGTGAATGCTCTGTTTGATCAACGGCAGCCTACAGTTGGACCCTCGTCGACAACCTGAATAGCTTATTCAGAAGCAGCGCTGGACCGGGAACGAACCAGTTTCTTCCCAGGCAAAAGAGTGACTTGTGAGGACTCGCGGTCACACTCTGTGCATAGAGACTTTCTACTAGCCAGCCGGACTGCTGGTAGATCCCCTCGGAGCAACGACTGCCCTGCGCGCCGCAGTCAGATTCCTCCGCCCGTCCTACTCCGAGCTGCACCTTGACTGGTTGGCTGGTAGCCAGAGGACGCCGACACAACGCCCATTGGACAACCGCTGGAACAGAGGCTGCAACAGAGCTTGTCAGCTGGTTTGGTGTTCGTGCCGGGAAATTCCAAATCCATACACAGTGGATAAGTTAACCCCATGTTCTACATTGCGTCTCGAGAATTCAATTGTACCTCAACACAAGTTGTTATCAATTTAATTCATGAGTAATGTATTTACTTCCGAGTTTAGAGTAACAATGGGTAATAACACTGATTAGCGATTTGGTAACCGAACGATATATATTGACATATATTCTCTGTTGTGTATCTCTTTGTGTTTGCATCTCTTCGAGATTATATATCTTGTATATTGATAACCCTCACAGTAAGGTCTGCCGCTCGTATCCAGGCAGACTAGTATATGTTTGGTGCACAATTTATATTAATAAATGTATCTCGTGTATTGAACCCGTGTGTGTGCGTTGTTAGTTGTTCTGGCGATTGATTTTCTAAAAGCCCCAACGAACAACCTCGTGATTACTGCTACAATTAATAAGTGTCTCAGTAAACCCATCAAACCACTACATTTAATGGCGTCCCTGGGTGGGCGAGTTTAGAATGAAATGAGACTCAATCGCACAGAATAACTGATGTTGCTGTGAGTTCAAGTTCAGCACAGCACCGTGGCTTTTATACGCGAATACCGGGTGTGCTGATAACTGCGTAAAGAAATCCCCCTGTTTTCTAGCGTTTAGTGTAACGTGTGCTGATTGGAAATCCATCTGCTCGGGTGTTTAGATTCCATACTGTATTTTGGTAAAAGGAAAAAAAGTAATACTCTTAAAGTTTCTCTGACGTAATGACAATGGCTGCTAAAATGTCTGAAGTGGAGTCGCTTATAAGTACTATTTCTAGCGACGACAATCCTGGTTACTGGAGCGGTATCGAAAAGTTGAACTTTGATGATATTGAGAAGCTGCAAGTAGATTTAGTAGCTAAGGTAGCGAACCAGCTTAACACAGGAGGGTCTGTGAACGCAGTTCAGGTCCTATCTAGTTTCGCCTTAAATCTAGCTAAACAGCTGGAACTGTCTTTGTCCGAGCTGACAAAGTTTCAAACGCTTCAGGGAAAGCTAGAAAGATATAAGGCGGAGCGAGTTGAGTTGTTGGATATAATCAGAGAAAAGAGAGTGAAAAGTGAGGAAAGTGAAGACAGACTCAGGGAAGTTTTAGGTAAATTAGATGACCTGTCTGCTAGAGAAACTGCGGCTGAGGTAGCTAGGAGAGACCTAGAAGCGAGCTTGAAAGAAAAAGAAAAAGAAATTGAGAGTTTAAATGAGCTCAGCCAGGAAAGGCAAAAGGAGTTAGATGCTGCCGTACTGGAAGCAAAACAGGCTAGATCCCACTTACATGCCAGCCCACCTAGCAGCCCGGAGCGCTCACCCAGGAGGTTTCTCCCGGCCAGGGTCTGTGGTCGGATCGGCATGGGGGAGATCGCCGAGTCCTGCGCGAGACGCAAGGGCGATTCAATTCAGGCATAGACCCCCTGCTCCTGATCACGGCCGTCTCCCTGCCCACTGAGAAACTGTAAAAATTAACCTCCACTCCCTGAGGCAGTTAGCCAAAGATGTAGAAAGGTTTGACCCGACAGTGTCAGGGAATAATGTGGAGACCTACATTGATGAGCTGAGATATACTTTGCAGTTTATGCCCGAAGCGTCCGAACAGGAAAAGGCTATGTTAGTAAGGAAAACTACCAGCCGAGCGGTCCACGAGTGGATGTCTAGACAAGGACCTGAGGTCTGTAATAGCTTTGAGGAGCTGTGTCAGGCAATGATCGGAGAATTTTCGGCTTTTATAGATCCCATATCTGCCGTGGCCACAGCGCACCATATTAAGCACGAAAAAGCTGAAGCCCCTCGCGACTATTACCCCTATTATATAATATTTTACTATTATATAACTTGTAAAATATTACCCCCGGTCCATTCTCTTCCAAAAGTGAGAAACACCTGTTTTCTACATTTTGTCTGTTTTAAAACCATATCTCTTTAAACCAAACCAAGAGTTTGTCTTTTGCACTGATATTCTGATTCATTTCAATTTCAAAGAAAAAAAAAACATTATCTTCCAAAGCATCATAAAATTGTCCATTCTTCCAGACTCTACTTCTCTCTTGTAGTAGTACAGCAGACCTTTCCAGGTGAGCAGATCACAGAGTCCGAAATATGCTTCCTCCATCAAGCAAAGTACCTGAACATGACTCGGTCTTCATAAAAGCGCCCCTGTAATAAAGAAATTAAATCCAAAATCAAGAGGGCAGTTGCCTACTGAAGTTCAAGAAGTCATCAATTTTAACCTAGCAACACATTAAAGGCTGCATCTATACAAGTACGATTCTAGAAATGCTCACCAGATTACGTTTTAAGAAAGAACTGCGCCTCAGGTTCCGCCGAGATCTTAACTCGGATGGCAGGATTCAGAGTCCGGAGTGCGGACTGATGGCGCACGGAGGGTCCACATACTGTGGATCCCTCAGTTTTCTTCCGCGTGTTTAAACCGCCAGCGTGTGGCTCTCCTGTCCCCGTGACCTCATTGCTCTGCTCTCGCCTCTGTGCAGCCGAGCCCGACTCATGGTAAAGTGGAAAAAAATATGCCCTCAACGTGGGATTTACTCTGGATCGAGGATAGATGTCACCTTTTTATCGTTGAACAGGATGTATGTGATGTGGCGACTAGGTTCAATTTTGTATCCTTTTAAAAGATTAAGGACTGGGGTGAGCGGGATTTATCACCCTTTCAGCTAAGAACCCGACGTGAGCACCGTTTAAGCTGCATAGACTCGGTCGTTTAACTCTTCTCCATTAGCAGGGTTAAGGTTAAAGAAAAAAAACATTGCTGACTTCTTTTTTTTTTGCCAGCCGCGAGCGCTGATTAGCGAGGTTTGTATTTCATGTTTTGCAAGTTGCATCCATTTTAAGAAAAACAAGTCGTTCAAGACAGGAAATGAATACTTGCATTTAATTAAGTCTAGGCGTATGCGGTTGTCCATAATGACCAGTTCTGTTCGAGAACACAGCACAAAAAAAGGCACCGCTGGGATTCGGACCCAGGATTTCTTGTTTACTAGACAGGCGCTTTAACCAACTAAGCCACGGCTCCCCGGGAGTACTGTTTTTTTGCAGCCACTTGGACACACCACTCAGACACATCTGCATTCGGTGTGTGCTCCGCCTGCTCGCTGAGCAAGTTGCCACCTTTACATACAATAGCAACATCGACACCAAGAGAAAGGATGACAAATGGCTTTTATCTGGAACTTTTCATGTCCAAGGAGCTCAATGTGCTTTCTGTGTACAACAGGGCCACTGAACTCCACACTGGCCACTGAACCACAGCAGTGGCTTGCTGGCTTGACATCTCCCAAGGAAAATGTTGAAATCGCATGTGGAACAGGAAAAGGACCCTCGAGTACGAGGGAAAAAAAAGAAAAAGATCATCTGGAGCGTGCCAACCCGTGTCTGGACAGCCCTGTTTCATTGACGAGGTGGCCGAGTGGTTAAGGCGATGGACTGCTAATCCATTGTGCTCTGCACGCATGGGTTCGAATCCCATCCTCGGCGCTCTCTATGTCTGACACGTGTGCCTGTTAGATGTTGGCCCTCCTTCTGTTTGCTCCAGTACTAGAGCTGTACATTTTCTAGCGGTGGCTGAACATGGTATAGTAGGCTAACGTCGGTATCGAGCAGTGGCAGTAACAGTATTTACGTGCCGCTGCTGCCAAGTGGCTCTGGGTTGAGACCGCATTTTCACTTACTTGCAGCACAAACGGAGAAAGCGATTTTTGACAGTCTCTCGAGAGACTGCGCTAGGTGTTTAGGGATAAACTTTGTCAGTTCCCCCTGGGATGATGGCCTCTCAAATAGTTTGTGATTCCTCTAGACGTTTATACAGTAGAAGCCTGCTTCGTGGCTTAAATCCAAGCTAAGGAAACGAGTTAGAGGTCTGATGCAGAACTGCACTGTATGTATGAGGAAAGCTGCCCCCTTCTGTTCCATGTCGACCGAACAGAGGACTGTAAAGGATACGACCAAGAAACTTTAGGATGCTGGTTGGAATCCAGCTCCAAAGAAGCCCCTTTGGGTGTTATGTCATGAAAAAGTAAGAACAGAGAATCTCCCTTTGATCAAAAGCGCAACAGAACTGTTTTCCGTGGAGCAGGTTTCAGACCCGTAGACCTGTTTTATTTGTATGGCGTTCGTAAGCGCGCAAAACAAGGACAATTCCTGCGTCTAACACGAATGTAAATGCTTTTGAAAGTGCAGTGTGGTGCAGCTTGTAAAATCCTTGTCCACATTTGTGGTTTGTTGATGTTTTTTTTCTGTCTGCCAAAGTTGCATTTTGACATCCGGACGGTGAGACTTTATCATTTGAACGTGAAGCCAGCCTTAAACCCTCTGAGGCGTGTCTGTCTGCCGGCATGTATCTTGTGAAAGGTATTTTTTTTTTAACGGAGAGCGACTTTAAAAAGGTTTCCGCAGACACCTCGCACTCCGGAGGAGGAATGCGGCGGCGGCGAGCTCACTGTAGTTGTGGCCGAGTAGTTAAGGCGATGGACTTGAAATCCATTGAGGACTCCCCGCTCAGGTTCGAATCCTGCTGACTACGGCGTCTGCTGCACGTCGCCTTGTGCCTGTGTGGCAAAGGCGAAGTGCCGCTTCTCCTTTCCTGGTACTATAAAAATGCTACATCGCTTGGTCCTGCTTCCATGGAAAGCAGTTCTTCAGGTAATTCTACTCTCTTACCAAAGCTGTTAGGTTCCTTTCCGTAGTGAGATGGGTTGTCATGCAACGCTTCCACATAGTGCCGACAGACAAGTGTGTTGCGGGAGAAGAGAAAAGTGTTAGAAGATTTAAGAGTTTCTTAGGTGGAGCCAAAATCAAGTGTCACAAATGCAAGTGGGAAGATTTCCAATGTTTAATATGGTCAAAATAAGCGGAAGTTATCTGCTGGTCCGGCACAGTTTGCCATGCTTTTGTCATATACTGTAAAGTGGTGTCGAACTGGGTGTCGAACTGGAGCCGCACCATTTGCATATGTGAGGCTCCAGTTGTACATCGAGTGTCACATTAAATGACAAAAATGAAGAGAGTTGTAGCAGCTGGAGAGGTTTTCTTACAACTCTTGAGCTGACACAGTTTTGGAAAATGTTTCCTTCACGCTGCACTGTACAACATAGGCAGCCAAGAGTCTCCAAAACAAAACAGAATGGACAGATAGGAGAAAATTCCCACTCGTCCTGAAGTTCCCAAAATCCAGCACTGAGCGTAAACAAAGTGTCTAAGTAGCGTGGTAATGCTAACCCTAACCCTAGCTGGAGT